>NW_006922787.1:0-3797 GCF_000298275.1 Orycteropus afer afer
TCTTTCAGTGAGCAGGGGACACTTACCTACTGTGTCACCAGGGCTCCTGCAGATATCTCTAAGGACTAGAAAAGAAAATTTTAAAATGTGGTGCTCATTAACTTATCGTGTTAGGTAAACACTATTGATGGAATAGAATATTTATAGACATATCAGCAGTCCTTCTTATATTCTAGTTTAGATTTTTTATAAAAGGGAGACCCTTAGAGGAAACCCTTCCTCATTCCTCCTCTGCTTTGGATGATGGGTACCTAGTGCCCCCTACAGGCCTGTCCTCTCACTGCAGAGAGGTCATATCTGCAACCCTGCCTTCACCTAGAAGTGCCTGTGGTCCAGTATTAAATGGTTTTACTCTTGCCTTTCCGATGATCCATTTGTAACACCAGTTGTGTGTGACACAATCTCCTGAAGTAGTGGATTGGGCTTTGTGACTCAGTGAACCCTGCAGGCAGACCAAAGGCCACATTTTATAAAACCTCCTTCAGCCCCTCCCCTGGAACTTTAGATAGAGTTGGGATGGTCTGAATTTGGGTCATCCCTGCTTTGAGGTTACAAAAGGACAGAGGAACTAAGAATTGAAGTTGCTAATTAGTCTAACAACATAGTTTAAGAGTGATGATTGCTAGAGGGAACAAGCAAAGCCAGTAAGTCTGTATTGTTGAAGGAATTTCTCATCTGATGAAAGATGTACTTATGTTATCCCTGTTCTCTCTCATGAAAATCCCTTACAAGCTGCCTCAGAGTTGACCAATCTGGACCATGTGGCCACATCCACACCTGATGAAGGGTGAAGTGAGATTCTAACCTCATGCCTCATCAATGATCCTTGGATAAGTGTGATCTTCAAGACTTGGAAAAAAGGGACCTGCCACACTCCTTGAATGATGCTGTGATTCCTTTCAGGAACAGGTCGTTGGTCAGAAACAAGTTTTGAAGTTATTACATGGGAGAATACCACGAGGCTGAGGAAATATACCAAACAATATAATCCACAGAACACACACATCCCAAAATCACTCAAGAGAATTAAATAAAATCATGTTTTCTTATAAAGCAACACAAAGGGTGTGTCAGCCCTGAGAATGTGCTTCCCATTCCTCCAAACACAGGTAATTTAAAGGAAGAAGGAACCAACTCTGAAAATATGAACCTTGTGTGCCCCAAATCCCAAAGCTAGAGGACACCCAAACCTAAGTTTTAGTAGCAGCAGTGATAATAAATCAGGACCCTTCTGGATGGAGGCAGGTTCCTCTGAAGGACACCTTTACTTTGAAGACCTGAATGGACTCCCTGGACCCACCTGGGACTGCACAACAGTTTAGGAAAGTCACACCAGCCCCTCCTTCATCTCTTCTAGTGATCAGATTGGCCCAGCTTTCCAGCTCCCCAGCCTTTCTGACCTCTCAATTTTCTCTCACATGTAAAACCCATGCAACCTGAATACATTCCTACTGTTTGCATCTTGAGGGCGCAGACTGACACAGATTTTTAACAAACTCCTTGATAATATGAACATGCTGTATTGGCAAATATAACCAACATACAAACCAAGGATTAGATGGCCATGCTGAACTAGAGAAAGAAAACAGACTAGATGAAAATGAAGCACCGGACCAGTGCTGAGTCTGACCCACACCCTCCTACGTGAGGGGGACGGTCAGATGCGAACCTCATTCTGCTTGTGCATATTACTGACCGTCATCTCGCCACCTTCTAGGCTCTCCCCTGAACCCAAAGAGGGTCCTAACTGGGAACACCCCCGCTGAGGTCTCTGCCATGAGTCTGAGCTTTCAGAAGCAGATCATCAGGCCTGGGTCCCAAGGCCTCACTGGGTGATTCCAACAATCAGACTCCAGATTGGAGTCCAGAGCATCACCATCAGTGCTGCCCGGGGGCTCCGTCTGCCCTGAACCTGATCGGACAAGACTCCCCAGAGTTCCCTGAGCTGCTTCAGAACTCAGGGTGGGATCCTGGAAGAGTCCTTTCCCTCCACAAGGGACAGACTGCTTTTTTGCATGTGAGAATGCTTCCTCCTGTTTCAAATTTTGAATTCAAAATAATGGGGGTGGGTTACAGAATCATAAAAATAAAGATATTCCCTGGGGAAACTGAGATAGAGGACAAAATCCCCAGGTCACAGTAGGAATCAACCCTTAAATGACATAAGCACCTGTTCCTGAGTCCGAATTCTGAGCTCTGTGTGTCATCAGTGCCACCTGCTTCATGTCTCTGTCCTTACAAGGGACACTTTTGTCTGGGCTCACACTGACTTCCCCTCATGGTGTGTGTAGTACAGTAATAAATGGTTGTGTCCTTGAATTTCAGACTATTCATTTGCAGATAGAGTGTGTTTTTGTCATTGTCTCTGGAGAAGGAGAATGGCCCCTTCACAGAATCTGCGTAGTTCTTGGTACCACCATCAGGGTTAATTTCTCCAAGCCACTCCAACCCCTTCCCTGGAGGTTGGCAGCCTAGTGCATCCAGGAGTTATTGAAGGTGAATCCAGAGGCTGCAAGGAGAGTCTCGGGGAACCCCCACAGGCTGACTCAGGCCTCCCCCGGACTCCACCATCTGCACCTCACTCTGGACACCTGCAAACACAGACACATCCAGGTCAGGATGCTGTCACACATGTCCACTGTTTCTCTCACTCATGCCCATTCACATGCACTTGCTCTGCAGAAAATGACCTTTTAAAACAGCAACAAGGAAAACCCAGCCCAGCACAGACTCCATGGAGACTCTCTGTGTTCAGTCCGGATCACTGAATGGGGACACCTGGAATGCCAGGGTTGGGGCTCCTCTCCCAGATGTTCAGGGCTGGGGCTGGGCTGGTTTTCATCAGCTTAGGGAGGGCCCTATTTGCATAGCCTCCTCCCATATAGCATACTATGTGGTTGGGTGAGTTCAGAGAGGGCAGTGATTCAGAGCAGATATAAGCGTCTTGGCAGAGTTTGACGGCAATGACAGCATTTGGGGAAATATAATTTCTCATTATGGGATTGTACTGAGCTAAACCCTTAGTTCCCATCGTCTTATCCAGTTTCATACACACACACACACAAAATGTGAGGTGGATGCCCACACTAGGAGTTGGGTGAAACATCCATTTCACAGATATAAAAAGACAAACAGTTGTGCACTGGGCTCTGTGAGATATGAGAAAGCATCTACTAGGTGACAGGAATCCCAGGACTTGGGTGTGAGCTCCTCACCAGGGAACTGACTGCTGCCCTGAACCTTGTCCAAGACAGAGCAGGATTAGGGTCCATCTTCTATAATTCATATGAATGAAATTGTACACAATGCATATTTATTTGTTTAATTCCTTCTGGTCAGTACTTGGCTTTGGGGTGATTCTATAATGTGTGTTTTAATGATGAACATGGTATGTGAGGCTATGTGTCAACTTGGCTGGACCTGAGTTTGAGTGACTGGGCAGCTTGATGTAGTTATTCCCCATCATGAGATTGGTAACCAGGTCGTTGGTGGAATCCACTGGAAAAGCTGAGTGGGTTCCATAGGGATGTGGTCCGCTCCCAATATGTATGAAGGAGATTTGGGAATGGTCTGGAGCTTTAACACGCTGGGATCCTGCATGGGACTGACTCATTATTCAGCAGCCTGCCATGTTGTCTGCCGATCCTGAGACTCTTAATGGACTTGAATCAATGTCCTTCTGTGTGGTTTGGTAACATTGAGACTGTGTCCTTTTCCTTTCCAATCTTGGGTTTGTCAGCCTCAGCCAGCAGCTGCCTGAGTGAAGAAGGCCTTCTGCTTCAGGTGGCCAGGAGCAA
>NW_006922787.1:20448-21973 GCF_000298275.1 Orycteropus afer afer
CACACATTTTCTCCAAACACTTTTTTCACACAGGGGTTATCCCCAAATTTAGGTTACTCTTCTACCTGCCTAGACACAGGTGACCCATCAACTCTCAATTTCTAGGGTTCACTAGGTGGACCCCTGCTCAGTCTCTCTCTGAGTCTGTCTTCCTGTCCCCTGAGGGAGGCACCTGCTCACACCTGTGATGTGAATTCTGGATGAATTCTGTGCTGAAAGTCCCTGCTGAGTCTCCACCAGGGACCTGGGACAGATGTGCACGTACCTTGGTCAAACAGGGAGTGGTAATCAACTGTTACCGGCACAGGGAGAAAATACATATCTAGTGTTCAGAGGAAGGGGCCACAGACTCAGTGCAGGGCCTGACTGAAAACACTCTGGGTGATACAGAAACACATAAGAGCTGCAAGAGAGGAGCTTGGGGTGAAGTTTCCATTTTTTTCTTCAGAGCCATAGAAGTTACAGTTTGAAATCAGTACGTTGTTGATGATGACATTCTGTAGTGACCTGTCTTGTTACGTTGCTTTACTTCCCATGCACCCGGGCTGGCTAGTGTGCTCTCATGCCCCCTCAGTTCTCCCCTCCTCCCTCAGGCTTTCTCAGGTGACACCCTGCATTTATGAGGCTCTCTGGCCCCTCTCTTGGGCCCCCTTCTACTAACAGCACTGAAATAGTGTTGGGGGACTGTGACATTCTAGTCCTTGACTCTGGCCCATTCCATCCTTTACAAGTTTGCCTGGTGTTCTGTGTAGAAGTATCTGTTTCCCTCACAGGCCACCATGATGAGACAAGTGGTGAGTCTATGTCTTCTTACAAAATGCTGCTAACTTTCAGGAAAGCATGCAATTTACATATTTTACCCCATTTATCTGCTTTATGTGAAAACTAAGACATTGTAGTGTATGGATTGAGCACTAGACTCTTGTTCATACCCTATAATAGCAGCAAAAACAACAAAAGGTTCTGATCCCTCAGCACTGGATTCCTCTTTCTGGAGACGCGCCTCATTTGATTGGGCCCCACCCAACACCATGCATCCTTACTGTCATCATGGTGTGTGAACATCAACACTATCTGTCTGCAGAGTTCCCATCAACCCCAATAGAAGCAAGGGCTCACAGTCTGTGCATTCATGTTGATTACAGGATGTGACCACAGAACTCTTCTTCTCAAGGTGCAATCTGGTCCCTTTTCACTTTTGATACACACCCTGGGAGTTCACAGTCCATACTTCACTCCTAAATGAGGATCACAGGTAAGCTGGTGACTGGTCCACAAGGAAAGCTTTTCCAGAACAAAATAATGGATGTCTATAGTGGAAGTGATAGGAAAAAAAATAAAATAAATACAGGTATATGAAAGATAGAGCAGTTGTTAAAACAATGGAAGAGAGATGAGATGTGGATAGAGATGGGGATAAGTGTTGAGATAATGCTTAAAATTATTTAAAGAAAAGCCTTTATTAATCTATTGTAACCTGACAAATAGCAACCACTCAGCACAAATAGTGATACTAAGAAAATAA
>NW_006922787.1:22423-24418 GCF_000298275.1 Orycteropus afer afer
CTGAGAGTTTCTGTTCCTCTCGGGATGTGGTTTCTCTCACTGTGCCCCTCGCACAGTAATACATGGCTGTGTCCGTGGCCTTCAGGCTGCTCCACCTCAGGAAGGTGGTGCGGATGGAGTTGTCTCTGGAGATGGTGACTTGGCCTTGGAATGATGGGCTGTACCTGGGATCAGAACCACCAGGATATATGTCTCCCACCCACTCCAAGCCTTTTCCGGGAATCTGCTGCACCCAGCTGATCCACTCGCTAGTAAAGCTGTATCCAGATGCCTTGCAGGAGATCTTCAGAGACTTCCCAGGTCTCTTCACCTCTGCTTCAGACTGCACCAGCTGCACCTGGGCATAGACACCTGTGGAGACAGAAATCAGAGGTCAGAGGCTATCTCCTCACACCCCTTAGGTGGCCTCAAACACCAGGCCATCTCTGACCTGGGAGAACAGCCATGAGGAGGGCAAGGACTTTGACAGACACCGTCTTGGAAGGAGGTTGGGAAGGAAAGCACTAAGGACCCAAGATGAGTGTTGAGTCAGACTCTCCTGTAGAGGCAGACTGGCTTTTAAATGGATGTCTTCACTTTGCATATCTCTGCCCTGCCTTCCAGGTGAGAGTCCTCAGGCCTTATAATTCTAGAACCCCAAGACAAGGAGAGGTGCAGGTCTTGAGACCCCTTGGAGAGACCTGAGAATGCCCAAATACCCCCCACACACATACCCCCACACACACATTGGCACTATCACCCTTCACCCTGGCTCTGGACAGAACAAAGCAGGGCCTTCCCATCCCAATGCATCTCTCAGTCCACATTGAGGGAGGGGAGGTTGAAGGTCTGTGTGAGTCTGCAACCTGAGGGACCAGGGAGACAGTACAGAAGGTCCCCACCTCAGTTTCTGGGGGAATCCAGAATGAGTCCAGGTTAGAATGTGTCTGTGTCTCTTTAGGGAGGGCTGTAAGTGTGAGGACACCAACCTCTCAGATGGTGCCTTCCCATAGACCTTCCAGGTGGACCCTAGCACCATGCACCTGCAGTCCACTTCTTTCAGCTGAGTAGGGAACCCAGGTCTAAGAGTGTGGGCTTACTCAGAGCTGTCTCTCAAGTCCATGCACCTTTCAATCAAAGATGAAGGTCTCAGACTCTGAATCTTCATGTTGAACATGGACCTTGTTCTTTCCTTTATTTTAGATAATATAACTTTGTCCATAAGAGGAGTTTGTTATTCAACATGGAGGCCATCCCCTCCTGTTCATTTTTCTAATCTATCTCTGAATATCTGCTTGTTCTGCCCTGAAGCACAGGCAAACATAGTGCTGAGGACCATTTCTCCATTGTCTTCAGATGAAGAGTGTACAAACAAGGGGCTAGTTACATGGCATGGTGTCTCCCCTCCTCCTCCGTAACACTCTTCCCTCTTCCCCCTGAGATAGACTTTTACTCTAAGAAATCTGACTCATGACTCTCAGAGGTCGGAAAGGGTCTCAGAACTATGAGGCAGAGGACGTTGAAGGAGTAGAGGCCCCAGACCCTGACAGGAAACGTATTCCTTCCTCCCCTTCACCTGCTCCCGAGGGTGAGCTCTGTGCTTAGTTGTCCTGGGACCCTGCAGCACACTTTCCAGTTCTCCCTGTGGGTGGATTAGGTTCTGGTCTCACGATGTCTCAGTTCACTGCCTTTGACTCCATCATCACACTGATGGAACCCTGCCCTCTGGGATGCTCCTGTGTGGACCCTCCAGTCCTTGAGATGATCTGTTGAAGAGGGAGTCAGTGTCTGATGTCACCTGGGTGTAACACTTGATCTCTGGTGAAGCTGCCCATGCTGTAGGTTGAGCATATGGTTCCAGATTTTTCCAGGAACAGAGGACTTGAGGGCGTGGCTTCCTATCACCTTGGAGGCACCTCCCCCATCTGAACACCCAGAGACATTGCAGCCTGTGAGCCAGCCACTCTCTCTGCCATCCACCCGTCTACTGCTCCATTGGTCTATCAACCCCACACC
>NW_006922787.1:25248-25756 GCF_000298275.1 Orycteropus afer afer
TTCTTGAAGATAATTAAAGACTAGTTGCAGCAATGTATTGACAGGGACCTTCTGGAAATCCAACCTGGTTTCAGAAGAGGAGTTGGAATGGAGTACTTCATTACTAGTGTCAGAGGGTTCTTGGCTGAAAGCAAAGACTCCCAGAAAGAGGTTTAGTTGTGTTTTCAATCTTCTCCCATACAAGTGAAAGCTAGACAATGAATAAGGGAAACTGAAGAAGAGTTGATGCCTTTGAATTGTGGTGTTGGTGAAGAATACTGAAAATACCATGGATTGCCAGAAGAAGGAATATGCCCTGAATTGCAGACAGAATGCTCCTTCAAAGGAATAATGGTCAGACTTTGTCACATCTACATTGGTCATGTTGTCAGAAGGGACCAATGTGTGGAGAAGGATATCATGCCTAGTAAAGTATGTTGTTGTTGTTGTTGTTATGTGCCGTCGAGTCGGACCCGACTCATAGAGACCCCTCCTTGGGTTTCCGAGGCAGTATCACTACGGAAGTAGA
>NW_006922787.1:28092-30661 GCF_000298275.1 Orycteropus afer afer
GTTTTTTGGTTTTTACATTATAGTAAGAGTGCACCAGTGTAGAAAGCACACAAACAAATGCAGATGATAATTTTAGATTTTTTAGATTATTGGTGTCAGAAATCTGGGGATTCCAGGATTTACAACTGAATTGAATCATAGTTCTGACTTTCTAGTTGCAAGGTGTGTGTGTGTCGGGGGGGAGGTATTTCCAAAGAAGAAACAGTAATGATTATTGGAGAAGACATCTGTTAAGAGCAGGAAACACCAGGGTTGAAAGGGAACCTTGGTCTTCCTCTGCACCTGCTCCTGATCTGGGGCCTGTATTCTGTGGATCCTGAGCGCCCCCTGCAGCCCAGCCCCCTTTCTGCTGGGAGGTGTGTGTCTCAGGTCACACTGACATCACGTCACAGAGCTTCTTGTACTTACTCCAGGGCCTGTTCTCATATTACAGGTTGCTCATTTTAAGAGAGATGGTCCTGATAGGGTTCTCCCGAGCAATTGTGGATCTTCCTTGAACTGATGGACAGTCGTACTGATTCTTTCCACTTCTTTTGCTGACACTTGCCACCCTTCCACGGAGGCTGATCCAGTGAACATATTCAGTGAAGTTGGATCCAGAGGCTTTTCTAGAGAGGTCCAGAGTTCCCTGAGGCTGAGTGATGTCTTCTCAGATTCCAGCAGCTGAGCTTCACACAAGAAACCTGCACACAGAGAACACACCATGAGAACTGTCCACGGGGAACAGACACAGCTGGCCTGACTCAGGAAGGATGTGACCTTTGACAGTGAAAAAAAGGGGAATCAATGCAGTCCCCGTGGTTTGAACAGAGAGGAAGGACTCAGACCGTGGGGACTCCCCAGGAAATTCAGGGACACGGCACCATTTGCTGTACATGAGCAGGGAACAAGTCACATTTGCAAGTCCATCTCCCTGTGGACACAGATGAGCTACCCAGCAGGGTTTGTCCCTCCC
Source organism: Orycteropus afer afer (assembly GCF_000298275.1). Lineage (NCBI taxonomy): Eukaryota > Metazoa > Chordata > Mammalia > Tubulidentata > Orycteropodidae > Orycteropus > Orycteropus afer. The sequence goes on from NW_006922787.1 coordinate 29,048, forward strand.
AGCCTCTGGATTCCGGGGAAGGCCGTTGGGAAGTGAGTCCTCAGACTTGATGCTCAGGGTTAGTCTGTTTGTTTTCGGTTCTACTTCTGAAGTTTGTACACTGTTGGCACCTTTATGATATGGACCCTCAACCCTCATTAAATCCAGAAAAGACAATACAAGAAAAACTGTGCAGAGGAAACAAACACTGGATACTTCTCTATGCACCATGCGTAGATGTACACACTGTCCTCTCCAAGACACGGAGTTCAATGAGAATCAAGGGAACACAGTCCTTTGCATATTCGGGCTGGACTCCATGACTTTGAACTGCCTGACCTCAGGATGTCACCTTGTCCTGTAACAGTCCAGGGTCAGATCACTCCAGGTGCCTCTCTCCACCACTTCCTATGAATTGTGGGAAGTGGGTGAACATGTTCTTTGTGTCTGAGACAGTATTCTGAGTGACTCCTTATGCCAATTTGAATCTGCCCTTAATGCTACTTCACTTGTCTCACTCCCTGCAGGGACAGGAATAGAGACCACGTGATCCCTGAGAAGAGCTCACCTGCATGACGTCCCCTATTGGAGGAATGACTGCTGATCTTCCCTGAAATAACGGTGGCATTATGAGCCCAGAATAACTTGGATTCCAAAAACCTGCAATCTTATCACAAAAGACACCTAACAACAATAAAAACAACCAGATATTACTGAATGGAATAGGTGGACCTTCACATAGAACACCAGCTGCTATTACCCACAGCTAGAGGGGTGATGAAGTCAAGTCAAATAACAAAAAGCTAAGCCCCTGCCAGTGGTATCATTTATTCCCACACAAACAGGCCTTCCCACAGCACATGAACACTCACATGCAAAGACCCCACACACATTTACATGTCCGCATTTAACATAATGTTCTGTCCAAGGACTTAATGCTGATTGACATATTTCAAAAAGTGCAATTTTTATTTCCAATTTTTATTCAAATGAAAATCTTCAAGCAGTAACTGAGGCTACAGTTTTCTAGTGATGACAAAGTTATAACTTGTCTGCATAGATCCAATGGCAATATCCTGAAATGCATGGCATACTTGTCCTTCACACAGAACTCGCAAACTGCATCCATCCACAATGGACCCTCGGCTTATACATTTCCTCCAGCCAGGCTTACAGTCTCTCTTTTCCTCACAAGAGTCAAGGAATGAAGTAGAGAGAGATACACACAGGAGACCACCAGTTGCAGCAGGTGGGACTCACAAACATCACTACATACGGACTGGGTCCTGGTCATTTCCCTGCAACAATGTCTTCTTAGTCTTGGGTACTTTTTGGCAAAAGGTTTTGTTTAAACAGATTTGTGGGAAAAGCAAAATTGTTGATTAAGATGTGGGTTCAGCAAGTAGGTTTTGAGGAATGAAAACTGGAATTCCTACTTTATTGTCATAAAATAAGGTGATGATGGCATACCTGTTATTCCCTTCTGGTAAAGAGAATTTTGAAGATTTAAAGAATTAAAGGAAAAAAATGCATTCCCCTTTACTTTCCTTTTCTGGTTTTTGATCTAGTTATTTATCTCCAGTGAATGATTAATAACATATACAGAGTTATACTCATAATGAATTTTACTGTGAA
>NW_006922787.1:32664-33267 GCF_000298275.1 Orycteropus afer afer
TCCAGAGTGCCCCCTGCTGCCAGGCCGTATGCCTGCAGGGGAGGTTTCTGTCTGAATTCCCCTCACTGTGTCTGCCACACAGTAATACACGGCCGTGTCCTCGACTTTCAGACTGTTCATTTGCAGATAGAATGTGTTCTTGGCGTTGTCTCTGGAGACGGTGAATCGACCCTTCACGGAGTCTGCATAGTATGTGCTACCACCACTACCACTGCTAATACGTGAGACCCACTGCAGGCCCTTCCCTGGAGCCTGGCGGACCCAGTACATGCTATAATCGCTGAAGGTGAATCCAGAGGCTGCACAGGCGAGTCTCAGAGACCCCCCAGGCTGACTCAGGCCTCCCCCGGACTCCACCAGGTGCACCTCACACTGGACACCTGCAAACACAGAGACATACTGGTCAGGAAACCCTTACACATGCCCACTGTTTCTCTCAATCATGCCCATTCACATGCACTTGCTCTCCATAAAATAACCTTTGAAAACAGCAACAAGGAAAACCCAACCCAGCGCAGATGCCATGGAGACTCGTCTGTGTTCAGTCCAGATCACGGAATGGGGACACCTGGAATGCCAGGGTTGGGGCTCCCTCACACAGCT
>NW_006922787.1:34366-34963 GCF_000298275.1 Orycteropus afer afer
CATGATATCCTTCACCAGGGAATGGTCCCTTCTGACAAATGACAAAAGAAGGTGCAGCAAAGTCTGGCCAATCTCACTCCAAGCAGCATTCCGGCTGCACCGCTTCCAGGACAGATCTGGCAGTTCTTTGAGCAGCCCACGGTACTCTCAGCATCCTTCACCAGCACCACAGCTCACAAGCATTGACCCTTTGTTTTCCTCTCCACTGTCGAGCTCTCACATGCATATGAGATGATTGAAAATACTATGGTCTGCATCGAGTGCACCTTTGTCTTCAAGGAAACATCTTTGCTCCTCAGCACTCGGAAAAGGTCCTTTTCAGCAGATTTGCCTGATGCTATACAACTTTTGAAATCTTGTCTGCTGCTTCCATTGGTGTTGATTGTAGAAGCAGTAATATGAAGTCTTTGACAACTTCAATATTTTCTCCATTTATCGTAATGCTGCTTAGTGATCCAGTTGTGAGATTTTTGCTTTCTTTATATTGGAGTGTAATTCGTACTGCAGACTGTAGTCTTCAATCTTCATCAGTAAGTGTTTCAAGTTATCCTCACTTTCAGTGAGCAGAGTTGTGTTGTCTGCATAACACAGGTTGTT
>NW_006922787.1:37697-38545 GCF_000298275.1 Orycteropus afer afer
AGAGTGTCAGCTCAAAGGGAAAACTTACTTTGTGTCCCTTGTTCCTAGGAGGAGCCCAGAGCAGGGACCCTGGGCCCAAAGGAAGCGATGCTCCTTGCTGTTCCGTCTTGGTGGCTGTAGACCTTCCATCTTCGCTCCCTTGCAGCTCCATTTTTCCCTTGTGAGATACAAGGTGCTGCTGTCAACCTTCCACATGGCAGCTGCTCTCACATTGGGCCACAACTGTTATTGGACTCCGGGTGCTGTAATCCACCCTCCGTGTTAATCTTTTTCCCCCTGATCAGCTTCTCACATCAGATCACACCATGGAGTGTCATTACCTATCTGCCACATTGTATCATTACATAACATCTAAACAGGTGAGAACCATGGCCAAGCTAACTTGACACATATATTTAGGGACCAAAATTAGTCCAGGATAAGGAGCTAAGAATTTTTTCAGCCAATAGTAAACCACCAGCACGATGGTAGATTAAGTTCCAACTTTAAATGGGAATAGGCTGACACACCAGTCATATAACAATAACTGTCATGCTGGATGGAAAGCAAGATCCAAGAGCCAAAACAAGAAAGGGGTAAATACAGATTAAAATTAAAATATCAAATAAATTAAACTATGGAAAGAAGAACCCAATCACAGCTTTCCCTGATTCACTGGTTTCAGGAAATGTGCGTCATGTCGATGGCGTTGCTGTCAGTTGCCTTGAGCTGATGATGTCTTATGCCGACCCAAGGTCTGCAGAGTTGGCCTGCTCCACACTTTCCATAGCGGTGACTTTTCACAGGTAGATCTCGTGCCTGTGTCCTCCTGAGGGGCCAACCTTTCAGCCAGTTGTCACACTCTTAAC
>NW_006922787.1:38645-39458 GCF_000298275.1 Orycteropus afer afer
GATGGGATAGGGTGGGATGGGATGCAGTGGGACGGGATGCGATAGGATATGTTGTGATGTGATATGATACGGCATGGTGTGGCATGAGATAACATGTCATAATGAATGAAAATTAACTAACGTTAGTCACAATATCTAGTGATTCTTTCGCTTCTGCATTTTCCAGGGGGAGTTCTGAGTGCCTGCAGGAACACTGGGGATTTGAAATGTATTGGGAGAGCCCCACTGACCCCTGCTGGGCACACTCAAGGGGCAGCATGGACCGCAGCTCCCCACCTAAGTACTTAGGGAAAACGAGTGGGGGGAAGAGGGGGCTCAGCTGGTGCTGCTGTTCTTGTTGGTGCCTTGGAGCCAGTTCTGATCCCAACAACCCTGCGCACAACAGAATAACACACTGCCTGGCCCTGCCCCATCCTCACAATCACTGCTAGGTTTGAGCTCATGACTACTGTCACTGTGTCAATCCATCTCTGATGGTCTTCTTCTTCATCACTGACACCATTTTACCAAGCTTCATGCCCTTCTTAAGGGACTGGTCATTCCCCATAGCATAAGAGCATGAGGCATTCTTGCTATCCTTGCTTCTAAGGGCATGGCAGCTGGACTTTTTTCAAGACACATTTCTTCATTCTTCTGGCAGTGCATGGTATTTCCAGTATTCTTCACCAACATCACGATTCAAAGACATCAATATGTTATGATCTTCCTCATTCATTGTCCATCTTTCACATTTGTATGAAGTGATTGAAAATACCATGACTGTGGGCCACAGCCATCTTGATAACAGCTACAAGACTCTAGAAAATAGACTGG
>NW_006922787.1:41947-42375 GCF_000298275.1 Orycteropus afer afer
ACAGACTAGGAAGAAGGAAGAGGCCATCCACTTCTCAAAGAATTGGCCAGGGAAAACCTTATAAATAGCAAAGAAACACTGTTTGTTACAGGAGTTACATGGGAGAAACAATAATGGTTCTTGGATAAGATTTGCTGAGCAGAGACAGGAAACTTAAAGTTGAAAAGGGAAAATTGACCTTCCTCTGCACCTACTTCTGAGCAGGGTTCCTTTGCTCCATGCATCCGGAGAACCCCCTACATCCCAGTCCCCTTCCTTCAGGGAGGTTTATGTCTGGGCTTACATTGACTTCCTCTCACTGTGTCTCACACAGTAATACATGGCAGTATCTTCAGCTTTCAGGTTTGTTATTTTCAGGGAGACTGTGCTTGTAGGGTTGTCCCTGCTGATTGTGAATCTTCCTTGAACTGAAGGAGAATAATGCTGAT
>NW_006922787.1:42925-47680 GCF_000298275.1 Orycteropus afer afer
CCAGGACCTGCAGGGACCGGGCATCAGCTGCTTTTCATGGGCAGGGGAGGGGCCACATTTGCATTTTCTCTCCCCTGTGGACGTATCTGAGCTGCCAGCCGGGCTGCAACCTCTGCTGTCCCTGGATCCAAAGGAAGGCAGGTGGGGAACATTCCTAGAGAGAGATGATCGGGGTAACTTTGTCACCCCTTCTTCTTCAGAAATGCATACCCTCTGTGGGCACCTTTATGGTGTGTATCTTTATCACCAGTTACATCCAGGAAGGAACAAAGGGAAACCTACACGAGGCACATGGACCTCCAGTTGTGGTCTCTGAATCACGCAGGACTCTAAACCACTGTCGTCTCCAAGAAGCCAAACCATTTGGTGAGAGTGAAAGGAAACAGGTGTCTGTTCATACTCAGGGCTGCAATACATGACGTCAAGTGTCCTGTGCTCAGATTGTCACCTTGTCCCTTAACAGCCCAATATCAGGTCATCCCAGGTCCCTCTCCCTACCACTCCCTATGGATTGTGGGAAAATGTGAAGATGTTCCTTATGTTTTGGGAATTATTCTGACTGATAGTTGATGTCAATGTTGGATTTTCCTTGAATACTGCTGTCCCTGTCCCCTTCCCTGCAGGGACAAGTGATCTCAAGGATAGACAGACCACTTCATACAGGTCCCCTGACATGTTAATAACTATTGGAGGAATGATATCTAACACTTTTCCCTTTTTTCATGCTTGTGTTATGAGCCCAGTATAACTTTGATTACAATGACTGAAAGTTTATCATACTAAAAAACTCAATGCCATTGAGTTGATTCTGACTCATAGCAATCCCCAGTGAGTTTCTAATGCTGCAAATCTTTACAGAAACAGACAACCTCATCTTTCTCCCACAGACCATCTGGTGGGTTCAAACCACTGACATTTTGATTAACAGCTAAATACCTTAACCACTGTACCACTAAAGATCATTGCAAGTTAATAATAATAATATTGCTAATAAATTATAGACCTAAATATCTAATGGGATTAGATGCAGAAATCCTGAATAAATGTGAGTAAATCAAATAAAGTTATACAAAAAATGATAATATATTACAACAAAGTGCTGTTTGTTGAAATTATATTAATGTGATATAAGCTTCAAAATTCAATACATCCAACTCATTTAAATAAAATGACATGTTCATAATCATCAAAGAAGAGAGTTTAAATAATATAGTAAAGACTGTGTACAAATAAGGGACCTCAGGGTTAAAGATAAATGATTAAGGAACCCCTTAGAGATCGTGAAAGGGACAAACATGGCTGCCAGGACACATTCTGTTCAATAGCATCAATGAAGGAAAGGGGTAGAATGGAACCTTCATTATTCAGATGTCACATAACTGCTTTCACAGAAAAGAATGAAACAAGCAGAAATTAAAAGAACATGTAAAGCTTTATAAAAGTCACTGGATACAAACTAAGGAAACAAATGGAACTGGAATCCTATTTCTATAAGTTAGGAAGAGAATTGTATAATGAATTTAAAAGAAAGATGGCAGCACTTTTAACAGTTTCAAATAATTAAAATTATGTGGACTAGTGCTCAACCATATTAAAATACATACTTAAAACTTCAAAATTTTATTTAGAAAATAATTTTAAAAAGCACATAAGTAAATGGAGGCATATGCCATATTCATTTACAGAAAACTCAGTATCTTAACTGCAATGTATGGATTTTACCCAAACAGTCAATGAAAGAGTTGATTCTTTTTAGTCGCCGTGCTCACAAAGAATGCTGAAGGCACCATGGACTGCTAAAAGAACTAACAAATCTGTCCTGGAGGAAGTGCAGCTGGAATGCTCCTTGGAAGCAAGAATGGCCGGACTTTGTCTCACCTATTTTGGTCATGTTATCAGAGGGACCATTATCTGGAGAGGGATGTTATCTTTGGTAAGGTAGAGGGTCGAGGAAGGAGAGGAAGGCCCTCAAAAAGATGGATTGGCATAGTGGCTGCAGGTATGGGCTCAAGTATAGCAAGGATCATGGAGCTGGTGCAGGACCGGCCAATGTTTTTTTTCTGCTGTGCATAGGGTCCCTATGAGTCAGAGATGAATCGACGGCACCTAACAACAAGAAAAACAGACAATGAAACAGAAATCAACTTCTGGAATTTCTGTCTCACATCAAGGGCAAGAAAGCCAAACAGGACAAAGGAAGATTGGCTGGAACAGAAGAAAGTAGAGTTGGCAGTACCTCTGGGTAATACATCATAGCGCAGTGCTGTAATTCCCCTGTCACTTCCGGGATCCGCCTGCAGACAGCCCATCCTGTCCTTCCCTGATGGACATGGTCCTCTGGGCAGGAAGCCGGGGAGGGAAATACATGGTGTGCTCTCCCCTTCCCTGAAGGAAGACGTCCGTGCTGTCCTCCCCGTTAGTGAACCCACCCCCTGCTCCCTTCCTCCTGTCATTTCTGTTTTCCGTTATTTACTAAATCACTTCTTACTTTTTCTCTTTCCCAAGTGCTGAGGGGGGTCTCTGGTAAAATAGAAGTAAAGAGGTTTACTGAATGAATAGAGTGACCTGGTTTAGGTAACAACTATCGAGGATCGTGGTGGTGTAGTGCCTAAGGCATTTGACTGCTAACCAGAAGTCTGGCAGTTCAAACCCACGAGCCACTCTTGGGAAGGATGGTTGAGCAATATACTTCTGTAGTGATATTGCCTTGGAAATGCAAGAAGGGGTCGCTATGAGTCGAAATTGACTCGATGGTAGTGAGTTGAGTTAGTGAGGATCCACCAAAAAGCTCCAGCAAATGGAATTTCTCACCGGGTTTCAGTACAGAAAATTTAGGATCAAACATGGAAAATAATAATTGGTTGATATTTACAAAATCATCTTTTAAAAATTACAATACAATTACAGGATAACTTAAGCATGGTTTTTTAATCATAAAGACAGAGTTAGTTGACTGCTGTTAATCTATGTATATCATGGGGCCAGCTGTGTATCTGATCATCCTTGGATATGTCGTGAAAGGAAGGGAAGGGCAGAGAAGGGACCCCAAGGACTGGATTCTGGCTAGGTGGCTTTTGAATGTCAACTCAGAATGTGGAGGAACAAGAAAAATGGAGTCTGGCCTACTTCCAGGGAAGGAGCTTCTACTGGTGGCAAACACCAAGAAGGTGGTGGCTTCTTCACCCTCTGTTGGTGCCAGCTTGTGTCCTCCTATTCCCATGACCTTGTTTCTGCTTCAGACCAAGCAGCTTTTCTCTTACAAGCACCTTCCTCTATTGTCCCAGCCCAGGAACATGCAGATGGAACACACCCCACTACTGTGCCTCATCTCATTCCTCTTTATAATGATCACCCATGTACAGCATCTGCCTCCCGATGAAGGCCCTTAGGCTGCAGTGTTTGTAGGTGGTTTCAGGTGTTACCAAGGAGAGAAAACTTGAGGACCTGGACTGGGACCTCTCTCCCTGGCCTCAGTGCACACACCTGAACACATGGAGACACTGGAACCTAAGACTCAGCCTCTCTCTTTACCATCTATCCATGCATCCATCCCTCTATGAGTCTCTATCTATCTATCTATCTATCTATCTATCTATCTATCTATTTTTTGTCTGTCTGTCTGTCTATCTATCCATCTATCTGTCTGTCTATCTATCTATCTATCTATCTATCTATCTATCTATCTATCTATCTATCTAATTGTCTGTCTGTCTATAGGTCTGTTACCTGACTCCAGTTAAATCTTCCTTTCTCAATATTTATCTGTGGTTCTCTCTTGATATCACATATATAGAGCAATAGCAAAGCCCCAGTGTTTCCAAATATTTTTATTTAATCAGTCAGGAGTAGATTGTAAAAGTCTCATAAATAATCATGATGGTAAGTGGGTGTTGATAGCAATGCCTGTATGCAAAGTGTAAACAATAATGCAAAATAAGTCAGAGAACACTTAACAGCAGTTAAGGGAATGTAGGCAATAACCTAAATGAAAGTTCCTTCATTTTGTCTGGAGAGCATCATTATATGTGATCAAGAGCATCCTGGAGGCTGTAATGTGGGGATTGAGACTCAGATGCTGACAGGCATCCAGGTGCAGGATCCAGATGGGAATGGGGCTGGAGGAGTGGCAGGATGCATGAAACCCTTCACACAGAATTAGGTTCCAGGTGACTCCCAGTCCAACCTCAGGCTGGCTAACCCAAGAGAAAGACTCACCGACCTCATAAAGAGCTGATACACTCACTCATAAGTCTCATTACAGTGCAAAATCCAGATTACAAATCATAAGAAGGAAAAGTGCAAGGGGTCAGGTCCGGGAACAAGGACAAAGCTGCCATGTCCTCTCACAGTGAAGTCCCAAAGACACACAAAATTCAACCCACTGGGTGATCACAGGACAGAAGGCACAGAACTCAGGGAAGTTCACCTGAGCCCTGACACCCAGATTTTATTAGGAGTCAGTCACACAGACATGCAGATACCATGTGACTAACCTCAGGTACACAGGGTCAGCCCCTGCCCCCACGGACACACTGGTGTTCCTGATAAACCACACTGCTTGCATAAACTACCTGGCTACATGAGGCCTCAGTCACAGAAAACAAGGTGTTAATGATGAATCACATTGTTACCATGAAGTATTTATCAACCTGGTTAAGTGAGCCCTAAGGCCTTGGGCTTTTAAGAATAAAACAAACAAAACTCATCAGAATATGTCAAGTTCTCACAGACTCTCCCAGTGACCAGTAAAGGCCA
>NW_006922787.1:47997-49054 GCF_000298275.1 Orycteropus afer afer
AAAAAAAACCAAAAGACATTGAGTTGATTCTGACTCATAGTGAGCCCCCCTTTGGGTTTCCAAGGCAGTAAATCTTTATGGAAGTAGATTGCCCAGTCTTACTTTTACTGAGTGCCTGGTGGGTTTGAGCCACCAACCTTCTGGTTAGCAGTCAGATGCCTTAGACATCCTTATTCAATAGATTTCATTTGTATTCTTTTTTTTTTTTTTTGGTGCCCTTGAGGTTGTACTACTTGTGGAACAAGGCTATTGTGTTTACTCCCATAAAATACTGTATATGCACTGCTTGTGTTTCTTCATGTTGTTACCTCTACTGTAGATTTCCCCTCCCTTTCTCACGGGCAGTTTGAAGTATTTTTCTAGTGTTCTTCCTGTTCTATCTGGAGAACGTCCTTAAGTAATCCTTGTAGAGCAGGTCTGGTAGTAGCACACTGCTTCTACTTTTGAGTAACCAGGCTGACGCATACTCTATAATAAAGTCATTGATGGTATGAACATGCTGGTATCAGCAAACAAAAACTACATACCATCCATGAATAAGGTGACCTTGCTGAACTAGGGAAAATGAATGCAGACTAGGAGAAAATGAGACACCATTCCAGACTACGCCTCACCTATGCACTCTTATATGAGGAGGAGGGTCAGATGTGAACCTCATTATGCTTTTATGTTTTACTGACAGTCACCTAGCTACCTTCTTGGCCCTAAGATGAATCCCAAAGTGTGTCCTAACTGGGAAATCCCACTGAGGTGTCTGTCCTGAGTCTGAACTTTCAAGGGTGGATCACCACGCCCGTCTTCCAAGGCATCACTGATTGGATTCAAACTGCCAGGCTTGGAGCTGGTCATCAGCCCTTAACCATTAGTGTTGCCCAGGGACTCCATCTGCCCTGACTCTGATTGGCAAAGACTCCCAGACGTCCCTGAGCTTCATCAGAACTTTGATGCTGGGCATCTGGGCAGAGTCATTCCTTCCAAAAGGACAGACTGTTTTTCTGCATGTGAGAATGCTTCCTACTGTCACAACTTTTGAATCCACAGATGGCAGAGGGAGACA
>NW_006922787.1:53968-54571 GCF_000298275.1 Orycteropus afer afer
CTCCCAAACTGTAAGAGAGCAAACTCCTGTATGTTAAGGCCATTCCATTGGAAGACTATTCTTCTCAGACAGACACTGGGTAACCAGAACAGGAAATAAGGAAAAGATCAAGATCAACGTTGCAATTCATCACTTCATCAGGGCACCTTATGGGAGAACTGGTGAGAGAAGTGTACATAGGCTCAGGCGTACAGCTGGGTCGGATGAGCCGTCAAAAGGCATTGGAGGCAATGAGACTGTGAGGTAATTGCTCTGGTTCTAATTGAGGCAGTGACGGCATTAACTCTATCACTTTTCTCCGAGTCAAGTCACAGGAGAACATAATTACATTGGAGAAATTGGACTATTACTGTGTGAAGCTGTAAAGGAATCTGAATAAATATATAAAAAATAATAATAAATAAGAAGATTAAGTATCTCAGGAACTACTCTTAAAAAGCAGAACAGATGTTGGTGATGAAAGAACATTGGGCGTTGGCTTTGGAAGATGAAGCTCAGAACACTTTCGGTGGGAAGATGCAGAAGAGGAACCATGGCCACCAGAGGACGTGCCGTCTCAGTATGTTGCCAGGAGAATAGTCCACTGGTCAGTGGGATGGTGTG
>NW_006922787.1:56471-58354 GCF_000298275.1 Orycteropus afer afer
CAGAGATGGGCATTGGGGTGTCCGGCCTGACTCAGGGGCTCGTGCGGAGATTGTCGTGGGGCAATCGCTGCCTGGTGCTCCTCACGGCCCTCTGGCAGGAAGGGAGGTGTGTGTTCTGGAGCCAGCTCCTGCAAAGGCTCCTCTCCATTCTCAATCTGACAAGAGTCTCGGCCACCCGATGCTGCCCTGCCAGCATTTTGCTTGCTTCCCTGACTTTCTCCTTGGTCCTGGGGCCTAGGAGAGATGCAAGCATCCGAGAACCGCTTGGTCACTGTCGTTTCCGGTGCCAGTGCATTCACACTTGTCACCAGGACGCTGGAGACCTCTCTTCTCTGCACGGCCAGGGGCAGCTGGGCCGTCACGACCCCTGTGGCCTGGCTGAGGAGGAGACAGGCCCACCCTAGCAGCCCCTTTGCTTTGGTGTCCTTCAGCTGTCACCTCTGGCCTCCATGGGGAGCTGCCTGCCCCGCCATCCCCTGGGGCCGAGGGATTTGCCTGGTGAGCTCTTCGGTGCTGAAACCAGATGTGGATTCGTGACTTAGGGAGACCTGTTCATCGAGCCAGTTCCTCTCTGGTCTGGATCCCTGGCCACCGGTTCTCCTGGAAGGCCTCCACCAGCACACTGGCTTGCCATCTGCTGATGGATGTCCGCTTCCGTCTGGTCGCTTTGGGGACTCTTCCTGGAGACCGAGGGGGAGGCTGCTCCCCAGCCGCTGATGCCGAGGCAGCCCCAGAGGCCAGCCGGCTCTTCCTCAGGTGTCTTCTTCTGTGGTTCTGGAACCAAACCTGGACTCTCAACTCTTCAATGCCAGTCTCTTGGGCCAGTTCTTCTCTGGTCGTTACACCCGGGTAGGGGTTCTGTTCAAACGATGCTTGCAGGACACGGAGCTGGCTTGGGCTCAAAACCATTCTCTTTCTTCAGCCCTGCGATCTCTGCGAGCCGTTGGAATTGATGGCCACATCCATAGCTGTCGCCTTCCTTACCCTGCAGGGCATGGGAGGCAAGTGGTCGCTTGAGCAGGGGATTCAGCCAGATCCAGAATGCTCTGTATCGCACCCAGAAGGTCCCTCCGATGCCCCATCTCTTAAATACCTTTCCCTGTGTTCCCTCATTAAACATGCAAGATCCTATAGCTCAACCTGCTTGGGTAGATGACTCATCCGAGGGAGTGTGACACACAGCAGGGGTCTTCCAACCATCATTGGACTTTCCCAAGTACCGTCTTCCTTCTGTAATGTCTCCCTGATGTACATTTCAACCTTATCAGCTCTCCTTCTGCACCGGTGCTGATTGCTACACTGAGGTGTTTGACCAGATTGGGCAACTCTTTCCAAAACCTATGAAAACTAGTGATATCATTCTGTTTGTTGCCATCCAACTTTCAGTCAAAAACCCCGCACAGTGAACTGAGTAGATTTTGTCCACAGCCACTGTATACAACGAAGTACAAGGGCCCCATTGTATTTCCAAAGGTGAAGGACTTATGGAGAAGCTATGGTGGTGTAATGCCCGAGGTGTTTGACTGCTAACCAAAGGCTGGTGCTTCAAATCCACCAGCTATTACTCAGAAGAAAGACTGGATGAGCCACTACTGCAGAGATTAGGGCTTTGGAAACCCAAGATCGGGTTGCTACAAGTAGGAATCTACTCCAGGGAAGTGAGATCAGTTTCTGTTTTTCTTCATCTTTATGAACAACTTTAATTTATTAAATAACAAACCGATCACTTTAAAGGCCAAGCTGCGACTCATCCAAATCATATCTAATTTTCCCCAATGAAATTGCAGTGTAAGACTTTTAAAGGTGGGCATTGAGAAAAGGAGACCAAAATTAATTAAATAAATGAATAAATAAGCAATTCTGCATTTGAATTGTGGTGTGGC
>NW_006922787.1:58811-60476 GCF_000298275.1 Orycteropus afer afer
TGCCATGGCGTGGACTGGGCACACCCTAGTCTTCAACGTGACATCTTTGCTCTTCCACACTTTCAGGAGGTCTTTTGCAGCAGGTTTGCCCCATGCAAGAACACCTCATTTCCTGTCTGCTGCTTCCGTGGCTATTGATTGTGGATCCGATCCGACGGAATCCTTGACAGCTTCAATGGTTTTCTCCATTGATCATGACGCTGCTTATTGGTCCAGTGATGAGGTACTTAATTTTCTTTAGGTTGAGGTACAATCCAGCCTGCAGACCATAGTCTTTCTTTTTCATCAGCAGGTGCGGCAACTCGTCTTCCCTTTCAGCAAACCAGATGATGACATGAGCAGATTGCAGGTTTATTGGCTCACAATACACATGGAATAAGTAGGGTGAAAGCATACAAGTCCGATGCACAGCCGTAGCTTTGTTCACCTTCTTAATAATGTTGATTCATGTTTGGTTATATATTTTATCTCCTTTTGTCCTCCTGGCCTATAGCCAGGCCACAGCTCTTCTGGGAATCTGAGTCCTAGGGCGAGCCTGTTTTCATCAGACATACTCACGCTTCCCTGTGCCATATGCTTCAATTGTCATAGCCAACATGCACCACTTAAATCAGTCTGCACTTTTCTAGTTTCTCGGATTTCAAATCCATGTGTGTCAATGTCACTGTAGCTCAGTTCTACCCTGATAACAAGGGGCAGCCGTCCTTCTTGTAGGACTTCCCAAGGCTATGTACCTCGCATCTCTGAATCTGTGTAGTCTCTGTGCAGATGTCACCTCGGGGTCCTTGTTCAGTGGTATCAGCAGTCACGTTTTCAAAAGACTGCCTTGTGCCAGCCTGCGGTTATCTGCTGCCAGTCAGCGGGTCTGTCTTCCCACTTTTTTTTTTCTCTCTCTCCTCTGACTCGGGTCTCAGATTGGTCTTTCAAAACTTCAACACTGTTCAGAGTTCCACAGAATGTGTCTCTCTTCATCCATATCTTTGTTCAAAAACTTAGTTGTAGGAGGCATATGTAGGGGGGCAAGTGCTTAAGTCACGATCTTCCCCTCCACTCTTACAGTTGATTTGTAGTAATATCAGATCACTTGCATTTTTTTGGAAGACCTTGATTTTCCTGGTCTCACAGTATGGTCAGGTCACTTATTTATTTCTGTTAGTTCGGAAGGAAATGTCTGTTTTTATTTCTATAAAATGATTATTTTTTTTTCATGGGATTTTTTCCTAACCTATAACAATTATATTTTTGTGTTCACGTGTGAATTAGAAATTTCATAAAAGGTGAATTTTTTTTTGCTTTATCTTCAGATTTAATAAGATATTCTGTATGTGTGTGTGTGTGTGTGTGTGTGTTAAAGAGAGACAGACAGACACACACAAACGTAGACATCCCTCTTTCAAATGTGGTTTTCACTTACATTGGGCCACTATGGAATCCCAGGGTACATAATCCTCCTCCTGGCCCTAAGACTTACCATTCACACATGAAAGCCCAGCAAATTCTCTTAGAGCACCACTACTGGGAGAGACACCATGCTTATAACACATTCATTATCATTTTAATAATAAGTGTACCCCCTTTTGGGTTATATTTTTCTTATCACAGGAGAGGCTATCTGTATTTCTGTGTGTATTTATACTTATATTTCCTAAGCCTCTATACAATTTT
>NW_006922787.1:61977-64903 GCF_000298275.1 Orycteropus afer afer
ATGGTGAGAGACAGACAACTGTTTTCTTGCCTTCCACCTTCTCATCACATGAACCAGGAGAAGTGTTGGAGAAATGAAATGGAGAGCTCTCAGTGGAGCAGTTTGCTGACAGCAAGTCCTCTCCTAGGCCCTCCCGACATCTGCTCTAGAACTGGTCCCATCTTGTACAGGTTTGGGACATTCTTAAGCCCCCACTTTCCTCATTCATACATAAATTGAAGTACAGAATTAGGATAGCTTTAGCCCCACTCAATCCTGCATAAATACCTCTATGCTGACCCAGCTGATCATTATGATTTTGTGACAATTAGTCATTTTGAAAATTGTCTGTGCTATGAAACCATTGCCCACCTCATAGTGCTTTTGTAAGTCCATAATCCTGCACTCATTTAAAGACCTGAGGTTTACACAGTAGCTCTGTTGCTGAGGGTTTTCATTGCCAGGCATGAATTGAGGTGTTGATTGGTTTATTGACCATGGGCTCTCATCTGATATGAGGAGAAGAGGTTGGGATGAGACTCGTGGACACACAGACCATGGGGTTCTGGGTTTAGGCAGCAGCCTTGACTTCGTCCTCACTGTTCTTAGAAACACTCAGCTCCAACTGGCTGCCCCCATCCCTGACTCAGAATCATAGGAAGGTTGTTTGCCCAAATTTGGCTCAATTTTATAATGGGACAATGTGCTCATTGTATTTCCTACTACATGTCACTACTTGGAAAGGGTTGACTTTCTCCAAGAAAACAAGGTGTGCCAGCCAGTGTGGGAGGGACTATGAGTGTGAAGCAAACATGCCATTGCCCATGCTCCCTGCCATTCCTACAGGATAGACACAAGCAGTCACACATATACACAGGTTCATGGACATGTATATTCTGATATTTCATTCTTTAGGCTTTTGTCATGTTACATTTCACTTCACTCGTAGCAAACCTGTCACTTAATTATCCATATATTTTCCCTCACATTCCCCTCTTATCCCATCCCTAGTAACCAACAAAGAAAATTCCCTTTTCTCTGTAAACCTTTCCTTGCATTTTTACAATAATGGACTCATACAATATTATTCTTTCTGTGACTAACTTATTTCACTCAGTATGATGTCCTCCAAGTTCATCCATGTTATGAAACCATGCTCTGTCTGAGAAAATTTAGCTGACACAGATACTATAACAATACCACATTGAACTCTTCTGCAAAAGGAATACTTCATTTACTTACTGTGGTAGTTACGATTGTGTATCATCTTGTCTGGTCTGACTGAGTGGCTGGGCAGCTTGATGTAGTTATTCCCAATGGTGAGATTGGCAATCAATTCCACAGTGGAATCTACTGGAGTAGCTGAGTAGCTGCTTTAGGGATGTGGTCTGCTTCCAGTGTATAAGAAGGAGCATTGAGGAAGGTGTCTAGCTTTTTGGCACGCTTGGACCCTGTATGTAGACAAGTTGTTGTTCAGCAGCCTGTTATGCCCTTCCAATCTTGGGACTTTTTCTGGACTTGAATTAGTGGCCTGAAGTATTATTTGGTAATATTGGGACTTAGCCTTTGTCCTTGTCAACCTTGGGTTTGTCAGCCTCAGCAGCTAGAATCTGTCTGAGTGCAGAAAACCCTCCACTTTCAGTTGGCCGGTAGCAAGAGGCAGAGCTGAAGCCCAAGGTTGGAGGCCTTTCACCCAGGCCCTGGAGCCTGGCACTTTGAACTCAGATTTCTAGCCTCCAAAATTGTCAGAGAATAAACTCTTTTTTGGTAAAGCTATTCCACCTGTGGCATTTCTTTTAGAGCCATGCATAATAACCAATACACTTACTGATGCAACCTGGAAGTTCACACGTTTGAGTGATCACCTGGATTCCATGGAATTACCTGTAATAGGGGGAATTCATATCACCTCAAACACTGCTTACACCCAGCATCGACAATAAAATGATGGTTTAGTTAGTATTTCTAACCCTGTTTAAATTCTCTGTTTTGCTCACTGGTGTTAAACAATGAAACAGGGACAGTCCCTCGCCTGGTCACCAGGTGTATCAGGTGGTATCAAACTCATCATCCAAGTCTGGCCTGTGTCCTGTATTTACCTTGATGGAGTGAGGTCCATCCATCCTGAACTTGACCAACACTATTATCAGACAAAGGACCTGCCTTCTGTCTCCTGGAATCATCCTGGAAGAGGGTGTGTGGAGTGGTCACACACTGATAAGGAGCTCTGTGCTTATAAATGTGTGGTGCACACAGATGTGCACACACAGATAAATATAAATGCATATGCATGTGCATGTGTGAAGTATAGATGATATAATCATCTGTGAAGGCATGAAGAAAACATGGAGAGGAATGACATAAAACATGAAATCAGAGTTTTCAGGCCGATGGATTTAATATCTGAAAATAATTGTTTTAAAATTTGGAAAATTATAAAGAAATTCTAATGCTTTTTAAAAAGTGATATTTGAAGAAATGGGTTACGATACACTTGTTATGCACACACATACACACGTTAATGCATACATGCTCCCATGAACATAGTAACATATGCTAATACAAACACACACTAACACAGATACTCATAATAACATTTTCTTAACACAGACGCTGACTTAAACATGTATATTAAAGCACACTAATTCACACTACCACACACTATCATATATATGTATCCCCACACAACAGCACACACAGCCTAACAAACATACATACAAGGGACACCCACCCTGATAGATAAATAGACATATACATTAACACACAGATTAACATACATAAGAACACACACAAAAAAACACACTGCCATTATAACAATTAAACCTACACAGACATTAGCACACACGACATTATATACAGAGTAACACATACTAACACACACACAATAATTCATGAACATTGACACACACAAACATGTATAGATAAAATAAATTGCACACTTATACAC
>NW_006922787.1:78818-80940 GCF_000298275.1 Orycteropus afer afer
TCAATTTTCACACTTCTATTAACCTCCTACCCTGTTCATTAATTCATACATTGATACACACACACACACACACACATAAACATGATTTCCATGACTATAGCAGAAATAATTTGAATTATTTTGGGAAATAGAACTGCTTTCTGAATGATTTCCAGAAGGGCCAAGATCACCTTGCACAGAGGTAAACACTCTCTCCCAGGAAGGAGTTTATGTTGAGAAATCATGTTAAATCTGCCCTTTGGAAGTGAGGTGTCCTTGAATCCTGGAATAATGGCTGAGACCCTTCCAATAAAGAGCGGTGGGAAGAACAGCACAGCTTGGTCCCTCTGCACTGAGACCCTGAGGATTTGACCTCACTAACCTTGGTTCAGTAGGGAAACTTTTCAATAAGAAACCTTAGAATTGGGAATCATGGGAATGACTTTATTTGTAAACTTTATAGGAGGGACTCAATGGTGTTACATATTGTTATCACAGCCATCAGTGTTAAAGCCAACCCCTGGGAACCATTCATAGAAGGTGCCCTTGTGGGCAGTGGTTAACCACTCACTGATGATTGAAAGGTCAGAGGTTGGAACATACCCTGTTCCTCAGGAGAAAGACATGGCCATCTGCTTCCATAGAGATCAAAGGCTGGGACCCATCAGGAAGATGCACCCTGTCCCATAGGCTCCCTGTAAGCTGGATTCCCTCAGCAGGAACTGAGTTAATTGACATTAGCAAGTGAAATAAGTAGTTAACAACCTCCATGGCTGAGTGCAAGGAATAGCTCAAGGAACAGGGGAGTCAGCAGAATTCAGATGACCTGATAAACAGGACAAATCTTCACCCTGTGGGCTGGACATGGAAGAGTGGGCTGAGCTGCTGTGGGGCTGTGGAGGGCAGGAGTAGGTGGATCACATCCAGACTCAGATGGTCCCATTTCTTATCAAATGTTCTCCAGGCCTCAGTTTTCACAGAGGAAGAAGTGTCTGTCTTAGTTGTCAGCGAGTGGTGGATCACAAGAATTACTGTTATAATCATTTGACTCTCAGAGACAAAAAAAAAAAAAAAAAAGGAGTGAGCATGATTATGTGTGTGTATGTGAGTCCTTGTGGTCTGCTCATGCCCAGGTAAGAAGAAAGAATTAGGTCACTGTGGCTGAAAATACCTTCTGGCCCTTGTGGAGATCATTGGAGACAACTATACATGCCTCAAGAAGCCCCAGACACACAGGGTTAAGCATCACCTGTTAATAAAAAGGTGGTTTCAAACCGACCAGCCTTTCCATGGGAATGAGATTACAGAATTAGAAACCATGTGAGAAAGTTATACTCAGTCCTATAATCTGGCTGTGATCCAGAATCAAATCGACTGCAACAGGTTATAGCTGATGATTAGACTGTGTTAAAATTACTGTAAGAGACCTAGCAGAGAATAGACATTTGTGAATCCATTGATAATGGATGAATATTTTCATGAGATCATGTTGAAGGCTAGCCGTGATGAACTTGCAGAAAGGAACAAGCTACCATGAGGAAAGGGAGAACGGAAAGTCAGTGAACAGCTATACATTGGTGATGGTTCTTTTCCCTCTGTAGCAGCTGATAAGAAAACTAAGAACGGAGTCAGAACTTCAGGAATGAAGGGGCCAAGTTCTTGGGAATAATTAAGAGTCATTGTCGGAGTCACTGTAAAGCACTGAAGCCTGGGCAGTGCAGAAACATACAGCACTCTGTCAAGGTAACTTTCAGGTCAACTGAATTTGTTCTTAATGGATAGTTATAGCCACGGAAGCAGAGAGATGGCCCGTGGGGCACTCTGGGTCATTCAGAAGAGGATTCCAGAAGAAATTAGTCTCCTCTCCTCCAACCCATGTTCACAGATGTATGTGACTCTTGGGGCTGAATTCACCATGCAGACCTGACGGGAATCAACACAGGAGTGAAGCTAGGATGCTAGGTATATCATAGATGAGATTAGGACCAAATTACACAGGCACATGCATCACTGACTTCACCAAGCTTAGAGGAACTCACTTCAGAGCTTCCTGTTTCATTAGATACTAAATACCCTCATTGTTTAGGCACTTTAATTTGCTTCTTCTTCACTTTTGTCTCAGAAATCCAAACTGGATAATCAG
>NW_006922787.1:81201-83024 GCF_000298275.1 Orycteropus afer afer
AGTCAGCAGGTCACATGAACAAGGGTCAACTGGATTCACCAATGGAGGTGGCACATTTTGGATAATAAGAGAGAAAAAAATAAAAAGATCAGGAGCTGAGTAAAAATGATGGAATCATCAGGAGAGATGTGATGAAAGAGGAGTGGGGAGGCTCATGGGTGAAGCTGTGTGGGATAAGCCAGGAACACATCGCACTCAGTGAGAACCCAGAGGAGGTGCAGGTCAGCCACAGGGTCTGGGTGGGTTTCAGCAGCCCAGGACCGGACTCCTTCAGGGTGACCTGGGACAGAACCCCTGTGGAGAAAGCACAGGAAGAAAGTTATGGGCTTGGAAACAATAACATCCCTGTGTAATCCCTGACAAGAGCACTCCCAGGAAGGGATGGTGAGCAGCAGAGATCTGTGGTAGGTAAAGCATCATAAAATAGAGAGATTTCCTGGGGAAAACTGGGAGATGGAGAAGAATCCCCAGATCACAATAGGAAATCAGCCTTACATTAAATAGGCACCTACTCCTGGGTCTGAATTCTGAGCTCTGTGCGTCTGGGGTGCCCCCTGCTGCCTGTTCCTGTCCCTACAAGGGAAGTGTTCATCTGGGCTCACATTGACTTCCCCTCACTGTGTCTCTCACACAGTAATACATGGCTGTGTCCTTAGCTTTCAGACTGTTCATCTGCAGATACAGCATGTTCTTGGCATTGTCTCTGGAGATGGTGAATCGACACTTCACGGAGTCTGCGTAGAATTGCTACAGCACTACCACTGCTAATACGTGAGACCCACTGGAGGCCCTGCCCTGGAGCCTGGCCAGACCCAGTTCATGTAATGATCGCTGAAGGTGAATCCAGAGGTTGCACAGGAGAGACTCAGAGACCCCTCAGGCTGACTCAGGCCTCCTCCGGACTCCACCAGCTGCACCTCACACTGGACAGCTGCAAACACAGAGACATCATTGTCAGGAAAATGCCACACACCCTCCTGTTTCTCTCACTCATGCACATTCACATACACTCACTCTCTGTAAAATGACCTTTTAAAACAGCCACATGCAAAACCGAGCTCAGCACAGACTCCACGGAGACTCGTCTGTGTTCAGTCCAGATCACAGAATGGGGACACCTGGGATCCTGGGGTTTGGGCTCTTCTACCAGATCTGCAGGGTTGGAGTTTCTGTCTATCTGTCTGTCTGTCTATCTATACCTCTCTGTACATCAGTCCATTTTTCCACCCATCCATCCATCCATTCCCCCATCTTACTACCTATATATCTATCTATGTCTGTCCATCCATCCATCCATCCACCATCTATCTGTCTGTCTGTCTATCTTTCTAAATCACCATAGAATTTACTGAATATTATCTTACTGAAGTTTTTACTGCAGCATGAATGAGAGTGTATAGAAGACACACAAAGCATTGCATGTGTTAGAATTTGGATTGAGGACACCTGATTTTCTGATCCATAAAAATTTATTGAAATTATTAAATTAAATTGTTTCTAGAAGAAATCTGGAAAATGCACGTTTAAATATCAGTGTGAATCATGGTTCTAACTTTAATCTTTCTTGGGGGAGAGACATAGGAGTTACATGGAAGAAAACAGAATGGTTTTTGGGTAAGACTTTTGCTGAGCAGGGACAGGAGGCATAAGGTTTAAGAGGGAACCTTGGCCTTCCTCTGCATCTGCTTCTGAGCTGGGTCCCTTTGCTCCATGCATCCTGAGGCCCCCTGCAGCCCAGCCCCCTTCCTGCAGGGAGGTTTATGTCTGGGCTCACACTGACTTCCCCTCACTGTGTCTCTCACACAGTAATACACGGCAGTGTC
>NW_006922787.1:83481-83958 GCF_000298275.1 Orycteropus afer afer
TGGGCAGGGGAGGGGCCACATTTGCATCTTCTCTCCCCTGTGGACATATCTGAGCTGCCAGTCTGGCTTCTATCCTTGCTGTTCCTGGATCCCAAGGAAGGAAACATTCCTAGAGAGAGATGATCGGGGTAACTCTGTCACCCCTTCTTCTTCAGAAATGTGGACCCTGTGTGGACACCTTTATGGTGTGCATCTTTATCACCAGTTAAATCCAGGAAGGAACAAAAGGAAACCTACACGAGGCACATGGACCTACAGTTGTGGTCTCTGAATCAGGCAGGACTCTAAACCACTGTCGTCTCCAAGAAGCCAAACCATTTGGTGAGAGTGAAGGGAAACAGGTGTCTATTCATACTCAGGACTGCAATACATGACGTCAAGTGTCCTGTGCTCAGATTGTCACCTTGTCCCATAACATCCCAATGCCAGGTCACCCAGGTTCCTCTCTGTACAACTCCCTGTGGATTGTGGGAAGTG
>NW_006922787.1:87979-90131 GCF_000298275.1 Orycteropus afer afer
TCTATTCTCCACATATCATGATGTTGCTTATTGAACCAATTGTGAGGATTTTTGTTTTCTTTATGTTGAGGTGTAGTCCATTTTGAAAACTTTACTCTGATTTTCATCAGTAAGCATTTCAAGTCATCTTGACTTTAGCAAGCAGGGTTGTGTCATCTGCATATTGCATGTTATTAATGAGGTTTATTCCAATCCTGATGCCATGTTTTTCTTCATATAGTCCAGCTTGTCAGATAATTTACTGATGATATAGAATGAATTATTATGGTGAAAGGATACAACACTGATCCATACTGTTCCTGATCTAAAAGATGCATTATCTCTTTGTTCTGTCTGACAGCCTCTTGATCTATATACAGGTTCCTCATGAACACAGTGATGGATTCTGGAATACCCATTCTTCTTACTTGTATTCATTATTTGTTAAGCCTCACACTCAGACTTACTTGCATAGTCAACAAAAACAAATCTTTCTGGTATTCTTTGCTTTCAGCCAAGATCCACCTGACATTAGCAATGACATCACACTTTCTTCTCCAGAATCCAGCTTGAATTTCTGGAAGATACTTGTCAATATATTGCCTCACCCCTTTTAGGATTTTCTTAAGGAAAATTTTACTTGTGTGTAATAGTGATGATGTTGTTGAGTAATTTCCACTTTCTGTTGGATCACCTTTGCTTTGAATTGGCAGAAATTTATCTGATAGTCAGTTGGCCAGGAAGCAGCTTTCTTCCAAATTTCTTAGCCCAAATGAAGGAGTTCCTCCAGCACTACATCCAATTGGTGAAACATTTCATTGGGCTTGCTGTCACTTGCTGGAGCCTGTTTTTCTTTCTTTCTTCCTCTTTTTTTTCCCCTTTCCCAATTCTTTTAACACATCTTAGAATTAGTCCTTCAATACAATTGGTATTGTATTGAAATGCTGCTTCCTGAAATGTTTGAAGACTGACCAACTCATTGATACCGTGTCTCTGTCTCCAAGATATCACTGGAAGAGTTCAAATCACCAAAATTTCAGTTAGTAGTCAAGCATTTAACCATTATCACGATCCAGGGACTCCATCTGCCTTGCACTGATTGGAAAGGACTCCCCAGATTTCCCTGAGTTTCATCAGAACTCTGATGCTGGCAATCCTGGCAGAGTCCTTTGCCTCCATAAGGGGCAGACTGCTTTTCTGCCTGTGAGAACAGTTTCTCCTGTTACAATACAACTTTTGAATACAGAGATGTCAGGGGAAGGCAGATTATCTTAAACATAGAGAGATCCCCTGGAGAAAACTGTGAAGCAGAGAAGAATCCCCAGACAACAGCAGGAAACCAGCCCTTAAATTACATCTGCACCTCTTCCTGAGTCTGAGTGCTGTGCTTAGTGGGTTCAGAGGGCCCCCTGCAGCACATTCCTCTCCCTGCAAGGGAGCTTTGTGCCTGGGTTCCCACTGATTTCTCTCACTATGTAAGTTAGACAGTAATACATGGCTGTGTCTTCTAGTGTCAGACTGCTCATTTATACATACAGCGTGCTCTTGGCTTTGTCCCTGGACATGGTGAATTGACCCTTCATGGCATCTACGTGGTATTTTCTACCACCACCAGAACTAATATATGAGACCAAGTGCAGGCCTGTCCCTGGAGCTTGGTGAACCCAGCCAATCAACTAGTTACTGAAGCTGAATCCAGATGCTAAACAGAAGAGTGTCAGAGAACCCCAGTACTGTCTTAGGTCTCCCCCAGATACCATCAGCTGCACCTCACATTGGCCACATGCAAACAGACAGACATCCTTGTCAGGAAAACCTTCACATGTATCCACTGTTTTTTTTCACTCATGCCCATTTACATGCACTTGCTGCACCCCCCCTCCCCAACAGAAATGACATTTTAAAATAGCAATGAATAAAACCCAGGTCACAGAGACTCCATGGTGAATAATGTATGTTCAATTCAGATCACGTAATGGGGACACCTAGGGCCTGAGTCTGGGTCTTGACTCCTGGAGCTGCAGAGTTGAGCCTGGGCTTGTTTGTATTAACAGAGTGAGGGCCCTATTTCCATGCCCTACTCCTATATAGTAATTGGTGGAGTTGCATGACTTCTCAGAGGCCCATACTCCACAGCAGACATGAGTGTCATGGGACAGTTAAGGAAGGCACA
>NW_006922787.1:91011-91588 GCF_000298275.1 Orycteropus afer afer
ATTGGTCAGAAACAAGATTTGAAATTTTCATATATGACAAAGTCACTAGTTGGAGAAAGATCCCCATCAATACGATCCAGAAAACGAACACAGCCTAAGTATCTATTGATATTCAAGAGAAACATTGTTTGATTTTATAAAACACTATAAAGCATGCTGCAGACACCAGCGCATGACTCCCATTCCTCCAACCACAGAGAGTGTCATTGTCCAAGGATCCAGGCCTGTGTGTGAAAGCTCACCTTGTGTGTGCAGAAGCCTCAAGACCTGAGGAATACTCCCACCCAAGGGTCAGGAGTGGCAGCAGTCCTTAGTCCGTTCAGATCCTGGGGCACACGGGCTACTCTGAAGGGTCTGTGATCCCCATGGGCCTCCTGGAGCTTCTTCCTTTAACTGCTCAGCAGTGTAGGGGACCCAGACTCCCGTGTCCATCCCTGACTCCCCACACTTGCATCCTCAGCTGACAGACCGAGCTTCATTTTCTCTCATGCAGCTATTTCCCCATAAACTCCAATCAAATTTAATCTAATCTTGTTTATTTCTTGGAGAACACAGACTAAACTATACCTTAACAAAC
>NW_006922787.1:91928-92557 GCF_000298275.1 Orycteropus afer afer
TATGTCTTGAGTTAGGCAGACCCTGTCCTCAAAGTGACTTTTTTTTTTTTTTTTGCTTTTTAACACTCTAAAGAGATCATTTGCTGCATATTCACCCAATGCTTTATGACGTCTGAGTTCTTGATTGCTGCTGTCATGTGTGTTGATTGTGGACTCAGGCAAAATTAAATATTTTACAATATCCATCTTTTCTCCATTTGTATTGCTGTTGATTATTTGTCCAGTTGTGGTGCATTTTTTTTTTTATGTTGAGTTGTAATCCACACAGAAGACTGAAATCTTTGTTCTTCATCAGTAAGTGCTTCACATCATCTTCACTTTCAGCAGACAAGAGTGTGTCATCTGCACTCACAGGATTTGAATCAGGTTTCCTCCAACCCTGAAGCCATGTTCTTCATATAGTCCACTTTCTTAAATTTTCTCAGCATACAGATGGAATAGTATGATATAAATAATAAACTACAAGACAAGTACGGATTAAGTGATCATGCTTAACTAGAGAGAAAGATAGAGGAGGAGAAAATTAAAATCAGAGCAGTCCTGAGTCCGAAGTGCACAGTCCTATGTGAGGAGGGATCCCAGCATATGGACTTCCGATGTGACTTCATTCTGCTCTTGTATGTCACTGA
>NW_006922787.1:92961-94675 GCF_000298275.1 Orycteropus afer afer
AGAGAATCATAAAAATAGAGAGATTCCTGGGGAAACTACGAGATGGAGAAGAATCCCCAGGCTATAGCCAGAAACCTGCCCTTAAACCACATCTGCACCTGCCTCTGGGTCTGAATCCTGAGATTTGTGGGTCCGGAGCGCCCCCTGTTGCCCGTCCCTATGCCGGCAGGGGAGATTTTTGTCTGGGCTCACACTGACTTCCCCTCACTGTGTCTTTCGCACAGTAATACAGGGCCGTGTCCTCGACTTTCAGACTGTTCATTTGCAGATCCAGCATGTTCTTGGCGTTGTCTCTGGAGATGGTGAAGCGGCCCTTCACGGAGTCTGCGTATATGCTACTACCACCACTGCGACCAATGGATGCAACCCACTGCAGGCCCTTCCCTGGAACCTGGCGGACCCAGTTCATGGCATAACTGCTGAAGGTGAATCCAGAGGCTGCACAGGAGAGTCTCAGGGACCCGCCAGGCTGACTCAGGCCTCCCCCGGACTCCACCAGCTGCACCTCACACTGGACACCTGCAAACACAGAGACATCCTGGTCAGGAAACCGTCACACATGTCCACTGTTTCTCTCATCCTTGCCCATTCACAATAACCTGCTCCCCATAAAATGACCTTTTAGAAGAGCAACAAGGAAGACCCAGCCCAGCACAGACTCCATGGAGACTCGTCTGTGTTCAGTGCAGATCACTGAATGGGGACACCTGGGATCCTGATGTTGGGGCTCCTCTCCCAAACTGCAGGGTTGGGGCTGGGCTGGTTTTCATCAGCTAGGTGAGGGGCCCTATTTGCGTACCCTCCTCCTATATAGAATACTATGGGGTTGGATGACTTCAGAGAGGGCGGTGATTCAGAGCAGATACAAGTGTTCTGGGGAGTTTGATGACAATGACAGCATTTTGGAAAACATCATTTCTTGTAATGTGATTGTGCTGAGCTAAACCCTTAGTTCCCATTATCTTATTCAGTTTCTCATATGCACACAAACCATGTGAGGTGGATGTCAACATACCTTCATTTTACAGAAGTAGAAATACAAGCAGCTGTGCCCTGGAGTCTGTGAGGTGTGGAAAAGCATTTACTGGATAATGGAAATCCCTGGTCTGGGTCTGTGCTCCTCACCACGGAACTGACTGCCCACTGAACCTTCTCCAGGACAGAGCTGGACTAAGTTGTGTCCTCTAGAGTTTGTATGAATGGAATCAAGCATGATGCACTGTTATACCTTTAGTTCCATATGCTCAGTGTTATGTTTGAAGTGATTCCATAACATGTATTATAATGGTGAGTAACAGCAATAGCTTTGTATACATAACCTCAGGAGCTCTGGTCACACAGTGGTTAAGACATCGTGCTGCCTTCTCTGATAAAAGTGTAAAGCCTTGGGAACTGGAAGAGGCAGTTCTACTCTGTCTAGTAGGGTCGCTATCATTCAGAATTGCTTCTAGAGCAGTAGGTTTGGCTTTGGAATATATCTCAGATTGTTTCCTTATTCATATTTTTATGAGTATTGCATTGTTTCCATTTTCCAGATGTGACAAGGAAAACTGCCACCCCATTGAAGATGTTGAGATCGCAGAATATGGAAAGTCTTTTTCTCATAACAACACAGGAAGGTGGTAAACAGAGTTGCCACCCTCTCCAGACAACTGCTTCTCCCTTCTCTAAGTATAAAATCTTAATCAGTTGGGGAAGAGCTGCAATAGAAGCA
>NW_006922787.1:95696-96385 GCF_000298275.1 Orycteropus afer afer
GTAGAGAGGTTTCCACAAAATGTAAACAAAAAAATATAAATTCTGGGTTCAAGACAGAGTTCTCTTGTTTGTGACAATGTAAGGAAGTCATACAGTGATAGTGTTGTGACCAAGTGAAAATACCAGAGATGGGACAAATCAATCTCGTAACTTCCCAGGTCTCTGGAGCTCTCCCTCATCCACACCATTGCCCAGGTGCCTAGTATCTTTGGAAGGCCTTGGACTGGGATGTGTCTTCCATCTAACCCTTTACCCTGGGACTGAGAAGTCCCTCACCTCAGCCAACATCACACCAGCTGCTCTGGGGTTGGGCCACGAGGAGGTACCTGGCCTCAAGGTTGGCTGCCCTTCTACATGTGAACTCCCAAGTATGCCCCTCCTTAGTGTGAAGGTTGTGGGGTGAGGTCCTGGTGCATGGGGCTTCAGGAAATCCAAGCAAGGAGGTGCTCTGAGGGGAAGTGCAGAGAAGACAGAAACAGCCCTGTCCTCAATATAAGTGATTGCTGGGAGGACACTTTGCTGAAGACCAAAGAGGTCTTCGTTCTTTACCCACCTTTTTTGCATAAAGTACGTCTAACCCCTCTCTGGTCCTGTGCATCATTGTGGGGCCAGTATTCAATCAAGTCATTTCAGTTGCATGAATATTGGCGCCTATTTTCTTTTCATCTCAAATGTATAGCATGTTTTTA
>NW_006922787.1:98208-98794 GCF_000298275.1 Orycteropus afer afer
TGTGTAAGAAAACCTCAAAATCATAGAAAAGACCTAGTTCTTTGGTCTACCAGAAACTAGTGAAACCCCTGAGATTATGATCCTTAGTCCCCCTTCAAACCTGGAATTAAGCTCAATCCTGTGGCTTAATCTAAAGACAAACAATCAACAGGCCTCCAAAGTGAACAACTACACCAGGGAGGTGCAGTACTTAGAATAATCAACCAGGGGAGGTCAGAGGAGCTGCATTTGCACAGGAAGGAAACTCAGAAGGCAGAAATGCTTAAGGAAGAAGGACTCAGGGAGAATGTAACCACAGGGAGGAAATGGGAAGAGAGCTATTTTACTGTGGGCATTGCAATAAATGTCCCACAACAAAATGTATATGAAGTTTTGAATGGAAACCAAATTTGCTCTGTAAACTTTCCCTGAAATCATAGCAAAAATAAAGAAAACATTCCCAGTCTTGTGGCATCTTCTTGATCACTGACCTGTTTGAGTCCAGAGTTGTGGCTACTGGATCCGTCCATTCGCCCACGTTTCTGCTGGCCCCTGAACCTGCTTTCTGCTGACACCTACTTTTACCAGAATAATGTTTGTTAGTTTA
>NW_006922787.1:99033-100016 GCF_000298275.1 Orycteropus afer afer
AGGGCACCAGTGTAGAAAACATACAAACGTGTATGATTCTAAATTTAGTTTGAGGGTAAAAATTTAATGAAAAAATATTCAGATCAGAAGCCTGGAAATTCCAGGATTAAAGACTGAAGTGAATAATTGTTCTGAGATAATACTTAAAAGGTGAGAAAAAACAGGAATTTGCAAAGGAGAAACAGTGATGGTTATTGGAGAAGATGTTTGTTCGGGCTGGAAACACCAGGGTTGTAAGGAAACCCTGGCCTCCTCTGTACTGGCTCCTGAGCTGGGACCTGGGTCTGTGGATTCTGAGCGCCCTCTGCCGCCCAGACCCCTTCCTGCAGGGAGGCCTGCTTCTGGGCCCACACCGACTTCCCTTCACTGAGCTTGTCATACTTCCTACAGGGCCTGTTCTCAGATTTCAGTTGGTCATTTTAAGAGAGATTCTGCTGGTAGGATTCTTGCTAGCAATTGTGAATCCTCCTTCAACCGAGGGACAGTAATTTTGATGATTTCCACTAGATTTGCTGACACTTGCCACCCACTCCAGCCCTATCCATGGAGGCATAGCCAGTGAACATATTCAATAAAGTGGGATCAAGAGGCTTTTCTTGAGAGGCTCAGAGTTCCCTGAGGCTGACTCACATCTTCCCAGATTCCAATAGCTGAACTTTGCACAAGAAACCTACACACAGAGAACACACCCTGAGGACAGCCCCATGGGGAACAGTCATGGCTGGTTTGCTGCAGGAGGGACAGGACCTTTGACAGTGAAAAGAAGGAGATCCCAGATCAGTGCAATCCCCGTGGTGTGAACACTGAGGATGGACACAGACCGGGGCAACTCTCCAGGGACTTCAGGGACACGGAATCATTTCCTGTTCACAGGCAGGGAAGGACTCCCCCTTCTGTGTCCATCACCCTGTGGACATAGATGAGCCACCCAGCAGGGTTTGCCCTCCCGGCCTCTGGATTCTGGGGAAGGCAGGTGGGAAGTG
>NW_006922787.1:100310-105107 GCF_000298275.1 Orycteropus afer afer
ATTATGTTGATTGTTTTTCTAATGTTGAACCATATGTGCATACCTGGTATGAATCCCACTTGGTCCTGCTGTGATCCATCCCATGTCCCTGTCACTCACCTGATGAAAGACCCAGCAGTGTACTGGAACAAGGGATGAACTCTGAAAACCTTCACCTTGTGTGTGCTGAAGTCCTAAGGCTACAGGCTTACCCACGCTCAAGTTTTAGGAGCAGTAATATTAAATCAGGCTCATTGCAGATGGACACCCTTCCTCTGAAGGAAATCTTTACATTGAAGATCTGTATGGACTTCCTCGACCCACTTTTGACTGCACAACAGTTTAGGAGCCACACCAACCCTTTCTTCACCTCTTCTAGTGACTAGCTTGACATACTACCTTTCAGCTCCCCAAACTTCCTGGCCTTCTGTGATTTTTTTCTCACTCATAAAACCCGTGCAACCTGAACACTATCCTGTTGTTTGCATCTTGAGGACCCAGACTAACATAGACTGTTTAACAAACTCCTTGATGATATGAACATGCTTGTGCTGTAAAATATAACCGACATACAAACCAAGAATTAGTTGACCTTGCTGAACTGAAAAAGAAAACAGACTAGATGAAAATGAGACCCCAGACCAGTGCTGAGTCTGATCCACACCCTCCTATGTGAGGGGATGGTGAGATGTCAACCTCATTCTGCTTGTGTCTGTTACTGACTGTCCCCTCCCCACCTTCTTGGCTCTCCCCTGAATCCCAAAGAGGGTCCTACCTGGGAACCCCCCTGAGGTGTCTTCACTGATTCTGAGCTTTCAGAAGCAAGTCATCAGGCCTGGGTCCCGAGGCCTCACTGGGTGTGTTCCAACCATCAGACTCCAGCTCGGAGTCCAGAGCGTCACCATCAGTGCTGCCCAGGGGCTCCATCTGCCCTGAGCCTGATTGGACAAGACTCCTCAGGTTTCCCTGAGCTGCATCAGAGCTCAGGGTGGGATCCTGGCAGAGTCGTTTACTTCCACAAGGAGCAGACTGTTTGTGAGAATGTGTCTTCCTGTTACAACTTTTGAATTCACAGCTATCAGTGGTAGGCAGAAAATCACGACAATAAAGAGATTTCTTGGGCAAAACTGGGACATGGAGAAGAATCCCCAGATCACAAAATGAAATCAGCCCTAAAATCAAATAAGCACCTGCTCCTGGGGCTGAGTTCTGAGCTCCGTAGGTCTGGAGTGCCCCTTGCTGCCTGTTCCTGTCCCTACAAGGGAGGTTTTGTCTGGGCTCGAACTGACTTCCCTCACTGTGGCTCTCGCACAGTAATACACAGCCGTATCCTCAACTCTCAGACTGTTCGTTTGCAGATACAGTGTGTTCTTGGCATTGTATGTGGAGATGGTGACTCTGCCCTTCACAGAGTCTGCATAGTATGTGCTACCACCAATACTGCTGATACGTGACACCCACTTCAGGCCCTGCCCTGCAGCCTGGCGGACCCAGTTCATGTAATGATCACTGAAGGTGAATCCAGAGGTTGCACAGGAGAGACTCAGAGACCCCCCAGGCTGACTCACACCTCCCCCAGACACCACCAGCTGCACCTCACACTGGACACCTGCAAATAGAGACACATAATTGTCAGGAAAATGACACACACCCCTACTGTCTCTCTCACTCATGCCCATTCACATATACTCGCTCCGTAAAATGACCTCTTACAACAGCAACAAGGAAAACCCAGATCAGCACAGACTTCATGGTGATCTGTCCGTGTTCAGTTCAGATCACTGAACAGGGACACCTGAAATCCTGGTGTTGGGGCTCCTCCCCCAGAGCTGCAGGGTTGGAGCTGGGCTGCTTTTCACCAGCAGATGGAGGGGCCTTATTTGCATGTTCTCCTCTTATAAAACAAGAGGGAGAGTGGCCTGACTTCTGAGAGGTCCATACACCACGGCAGATAACAAACTCCTAGAGTAGTGGTGGGAGGGCAATGATGGCATTCTGGAAAAAATGGTTCTATTATGTGACTCTGTCATGCCATCCTCTTAGCACCCATCAATTTACTCATGTTTTATGTAACTACACAAAACACAGTGGACATATCTCTATCACCACCACTGTGTAGATGGAGAACTGCAAACGGAAGTGTAGACGGGTTGTGTGATGTGCCCAAGGGCACAGTACGAGTTAGCCCAGTATCTGGTCCCACGATCCTCACCACTAGATCACCTGCTCCCTGATCTGTCTCGGTGCAGAGTGAGACCTCCCTGGTGGGGACTGTAGACCCGCTTACTTACAATGAGAAGAGGGCATGATTTCACTGCACGACCGTGTTATCCTAAAAATGGTTAGAGGAGAAACATCATTGCAGGTGACATTGCATGACCCTTTGACATTTCATGTCCCACTGTCTCGCTGTCTGTCACTCCTTCTATACTTACATATCAGTGTATTCATAACAGCTTTGTTGAAGCATATTTGAGAGAAGCAAGCTGTATATATTGAAGTGCACCCTTTGACATGACTTTGTATATGTCAGCGCCATCCCTGCATCAAGGGAGTGAGCCACTCCACCCACTTCAGAACTCTCCTCCCATTCCTCCAGAACTCCTCCCTCCTGCACCTTACATAGGAGATATGGTGGTGCAGTGCCTATGACATCTGACTGCTGACAAAAAGGTTGGTGGTTCAAACACACCAACTGCTCCATGGGAAAGATAGGAGACAAAACACTTCCATGAAGATTCACATCTTCAAAACGCAATTAGAGATGCTTTGAGTTGGAGTTGACTTGATGACAGTGAGTTTGGTTTGGTTTATACCTTACTTGGGGAGGTCTGGCAGTGTAATGGTTAATTGTTTACTCCTAACCTAAAGGGCAACAGCTCAAACCCACCAGCTGCTTTTGGGAGAAAGATGAAGCAGTTTGCTTCCATAAACATTTACAGCCTTGGAAACCCTATGGGCCACTCCACACTGTCCTGCAGAGTTTCTATGGGTCAGAATCAAATCAGTGGTACTGGATATGGTTTGCTTGGTTTCTTCAACAAAGTCCCTCAAGTACATACTTATCTTCTTTTTGTTATCGAGACACGGTTGCATCTTCTGTAATTTAATAAATTATACAATATGTTATTTTTTTTTCTGTTTTACATCTTCATGCAGAATGACTATTTGATAATTCATCCATACTGTTGTGGGTATCAATAATTTAATGATTATAATCCTGAGCATAATTTCAATGTGTGGATTTACTGTCCATTAAGGTGTTGGGGAGGATTTGGATTGGTTCCAGTTCCTGGCTACTACAATGAAAGGAGATACTCTACACGGAAATTTAGAAATCTGGTAAAAAAAAGTTGTTCTTTATCTTAAAACAACAAAGATAACAACAGCATTGAAGAAAGAGAAAATCAAAATGTTTGTCTTCAACATATCAGATAGCTGAAGTCACAGACAGAGAAAAGAAAAGAAAAAACAAAAAACAGAAATCTGAAGAATGCCAAATTCCTTCCTGGAGAAGTGAGAATTTAATATTGAACATCCCAGGGCAGATGCTGTCAGATGACATTCAAGGGAGTAGGAAAACAGAACTAGAAATATGTAGTTACTGTCTAAACGCCAAATGTGAGTTGTGATAGTGTGAAATTCCCAGAGGCACACACGCAGGATGGTCTCCACCCCCTGGCAGTCTTCTCCTCTAGGATGGGGGATACTGTAGAAGAGAATCCCCCATTGTCTTGTGGGGGGCTGCTGTCAGGTGGTGGGAATCAGCTGCTGAAAAGAACTGAGACACAACCTCTAGCTCCACTACAATTAATAATAATAATAATTAATCTGCAGCAGAAAACCCATCAAAATCTATATTCTCCACACAGTGGTGGAATCCCATACACATGAGGAGGGGAACCGACCACCACCACAGCTCTGTCCACAACCATCTCACCTTTCTTCCATAAAGAAGAAAACCTAAGTCTGCAGGAGAAGAAAACTGGAACTGAAAGCTGCATGCACCGGGAGAACCCACTGTAGCTGCGGAAGGAACAGCTTAGAAAAGAGACACTTCAGCCCGGGGAGGAACAGGAAGTCCTGTGGGTCATCAGTGCCTCTAGAGAAAGGACAGGGACACTGGAAAGGCCACACCCCTTACCCAAAGTCACAATGCCTGGCGAAGAATAAGATTAATCTAGCAGATCACACAGTGGCCTCTTTCAGGCCAACCCTCTTTGTGTAAGTAGAATTTTTTTCCAAAAAATGAGTGGGAAAGTGGAAACCACTCTAGCTGTAAATAGGACCCTGTTTGGGAAGAAGGTTTTTAATGTGTTGTATTAATGAGATCACATGAGAATAGGATGGGGTTAAAAGCTAATAAGTCAGAAGTGTCTTATAAAAAGGGCAGAATACACACACACTCAAGGGGGAGACAACAGTAAAGTAACCTCAGGAAGCAAAGAATGTCTAGGGCATCAAACAACATCCAGGACTACCACCGGGAGTCAATGCCTTGATTTGAACTTCCAGCCTCCATTACTGTGAGATAATGCATCATTGATTTTTCAAGCCATGCAATTGGGGTATTTTTTTTGTGGTTTTTGTTACAACAACACTAGATAACTAAGACACCCCTTGATTTAACAACTTCAAGTGAAAATAAGAGAATGGATCCACGAAAAACTGAAAGGGAAAATGAAGAGAAAAATCACTCACAGCCTCCCACAGCAGCCCCTTCCAGGGACCTGATGGAACAAGTTCATCAAGTGGCTGCTGGAGATGAATCCAGAGGCTGCACATGAGAGTCTCAGGGACATTCCCTCTGCCCCAGTT
>NW_006922787.1:105602-106189 GCF_000298275.1 Orycteropus afer afer
TGACAGCATTGTATTTCAGGATAGATCTTGAAACATTCTTTGTGAAGATGAATATTATGCCATTGCTCTTCAGTTTGTCATGACTTGCCTAGCAGATCACATGATTGCCTGATTCAGAATGAAATCCTGAAGTGGATTAGAATTCAGTGACCTGCAAACAGGTGACAGAAACGGGATGGGAACCACAGCTACGGGCTTGAGGCCAGAACATCTCCATCTTCCAGGTGTCGCAGCCTTATGTCCATCAGTTTCCCAGCATATGTAAACTACTGGATTAGACTACATCCTTCCTTCCCTCATTTAGTTACAGATTCTGAGAGCTGTTCTCACAGCAGGGCTTCACCTGCACTGAGGACTTATCAGTGACTGAAACAGGCCTTGCCCTTCTTCAGTCTACAGTTCAGGGTATTATGGACATAATTTACAAGACACCTGACTCCCACCCTAGGCAGTTCAGTGATGCTGGGAGTAAAAATGTTGTATGCCAGCAGTATCAACCTGGAAAACACATACAGAAAAAGGGAAACAGGCATGGGTTTGTGTGGTGTTCATGAGCATGGTGTACTCAAGCTGAGTGAAGCATGCTG
>NW_006922787.1:119852-120507 GCF_000298275.1 Orycteropus afer afer
GCACAGTAATACACGGCTGTGTCCTCAACTTTCAGACTGTCCATTTGCAGATACAGCGTGTTCTTTGGGTTGTCTCTGGAGATAGTGAATCGACCCTTCACAGAGTCTGTGTAGTATGTGTTACCACCACTATCAGTAATGTCTGCGATGCACTGCAGGCCCTTCCCGGGAGCCTGGCGGACCCAGCTCATGTCATAACTGCTGAAGGTGAATCCACAGGTTGCACAGGAGAGTCTCAGAGACCCCCCAGGTTGACTCAGGCCTCCCCCAGACTCCATCAGCTGCACCTCACACTGGACACCTACAAACACAGAGACATCCTGGTCAAGAAACCGTCAGATATGTCCACTGTTTCTCTCACTCATGCGCACCACATGCCCTTGTTCTCCATCAAATGACCTTTTAAAACAGCAACAAGGAAAAGCCAGCCAAGGACTGACTCCATGGAGACTCATCTGTGTTCAGTCCAGATAACTGAATGGGGACACCTTGGATCCCGGGGTTGGAGCTCCCTCCCAGAGCTGCCGAGTTAGGGCTGGGCTGGTTTTCATCAGCTGAGTTCGGGGCCCTATTTGCATATCCTCCTCCTATATAGCAAACTATGGGGTTGGATGACTTCAGAGGGGGCAGTGATTCAGAGCAGATATAAGTGTTC
>NW_006922787.1:120682-122099 GCF_000298275.1 Orycteropus afer afer
GTATTAGTAATCTCAGGTAAACTCTGGTAGCGTAATGCATAAGGCACTTAACTGCTAACCAGAATGCTGGTGGTTCAAACACATCAGCCACTCCTTGGAACGAAGATGAGGTAATCTACTTCCATAGTGATACTGCCTCGGAAACCCAAGGAGGGGATGCTATGAGTCGGGGCTGACTAGAGGGCATATAACAACAACAACAACAACAGTAATCTCAGGATTTGGGTCCGTGCTCCTCAGAACTGACTACTCCCTGAACCTCCTCCAGGACAGAGCTGGATTAGGTTACATCTTCCAGAATTTATATAAATGGAATTGACTCTCATGTGATGTTATACATTTAGTTCCTTCCCCTCAGCGTTAGGCATGGGAGTGATTCCATAATGCATGTTTTAATGGTGAGTAATAGCCAGTGTATGTGTACCTCAGAAGCTCCGGTCACATAGTGGTTAACACACCTGCCTGTCTGCTTTGGTGAAGGTGTACAGCCTTGAGAACCATAAGAGACAGTTCTACTCCATCCTATAGGGTGGCTATCATTCGAATGCATTTTGTAGCACAGGTTTGGTTTCGGCTTCGACATATACCTCAGTTTGCTCCTTTATTCATCTTTTGATGAGTATCGCATTGATTCCACTCTCTAGATTTTACAAGGACAACTACCACCCCTCTTGGAGACTTCGGGTTCTCGAATAGGGTCACTCTTATTCTCACAACAA
This sequence comes from Orycteropus afer afer, assembly GCF_000298275.1. Classification (NCBI taxonomy): domain Eukaryota; kingdom Metazoa; phylum Chordata; class Mammalia; order Tubulidentata; family Orycteropodidae; genus Orycteropus; species Orycteropus afer. The sequence continues at coordinate 121,402 of NW_006922787.1, forward strand.
CCCAGGAATGTGATAAACAGAATCACCACTCTCTCCAGAGAAGCCCCTTCCTGTCTTAAGTATAAAATCTCAATCTGTGCCTAGGCTCCCACTGATTTCTCTCACTATGCATCTTACACAGTAATACATGGCTGTCTCCTCGAGTTTCAGACTGTTCATTTATGCATACAGCGTGTTCTTGGCATTGTCCCTGGACATGGTGAATTGACCCTTCATGGCATCTACATGGTATTATCTACCACCACCATAACTAATGTATGAGACCAAGTGCAGGACTGTCCCTGGAGCTTGGAGAACCCAGCCAATCCACTAGTTACTGAAGGTGAATCCAGATGCTAAACAGAAGAGTGTCAGAGAGCCCCAATACTGTCTCAGGTATCCCCCAGATACCATCAGCTGCACCTCACATTGGACACCTGCAAACAGACAGACATCCTTGTCAGAAAAAACTTCACACATATCCACTGTTTTTTTTCACTCATGCCCATTTACATGCACTTGCTGAACCCCACCCCAATAGAAATGACCTTTTAAAATAGCAATGAATAAAATCCAGGTCACAGAGACCCCGTGGTGAATAATGTATGTTCAATGCAGATCACTTAACGGGGACACCTAGGGCCTGAGTCTGGGTTTTGACTCCCAGAGCTGCAGAGTTGAGACTGGGCTTGTTTTCATTAACAGAGTGAGGGCCCTAT
>NW_006922787.1:123232-123920 GCF_000298275.1 Orycteropus afer afer
CTTGTGTGTGCAAAAGCCTCAAGATTGGAGGAATACTCCCACCCAAGATTCAGGAGTGGAAGTATTCCTAAGTCGGTTCAGATCCTAGGACACATGGGATACTCTGAAGAGTCTGTGATACTCATTGTTCCACCTGGAGCTTCTTCCTTTTACTGCACAGCAGCGTAGGGAACCCAGACTTCCCCGTCCATCCCTACTCCCCACACTTTCATCCTCAGCTGACAGACCCATCTTCATTTTCCCTCATGCAGTTATTTCCCCATAAACTCCAATCAAAATTAATATAATCTTGTTTATTTCTTGGAGAGCATAGACTAAAATATACCTTAACAAACTGATTGGTAATATTATTTTAATTGGCAAATAGAAATGACATGTTGTTTTTGTTGTGAGGTGCCATCGGAGTCCCAGTGACCTTACACACAACAGAACCAAACATTGTCTGGTCCTGGGCCATCCTAACAATCCTAGTTATGCTTTAACCCATCATTGCATCCACTGTGTCAGTCCACCTCATTGATGGTTTTCCCTGGCCCACTACTTTACTGTGCATGACGTCCTTCTCCATGGAATTGTCCCTTCTGACAACGTGACCAAAGAGGGTGAGATGAACTCTGGCCTTATCACTTCCAAGGAGCATTCTGGCTGCACTTCTCCCAGGACAGATGGTTTGTTCTTGTGGTATCCC
>NW_006922787.1:124188-124726 GCF_000298275.1 Orycteropus afer afer
AATAAGTGTTTCAAGTCATCTTCACTTTCAGCAGACAAGAGTGTGTCATCTGCACATCACAGGTTTTGAATCAGATTTCCTCCAATCCTGAAGTCACGTTCTTCATATAGTCCACTATGAGGCCTGAGAGATCTTTTAACCAGAATCCTTTAATATGGAGACTAACACATCCCATGCTGAGTCCTAATGGCCTTTAGTGTGGCTATTAACACGTCCCATGCTGAGTCCTGATGCCTCCAGGTAGATCTTTAACCAGAACCCTTTAGTATGGAGATTAACATGTCCCAGCCTCAGAGCTTTTTACCAGAGATCTGCCCGGCCCCAAAAAGTCTCTCGCCCACCTTTGAAGGCTCCGACAGGTCTCACATCCCCCCGGATTTCGCACATATCCATCCCCTCGGATTTCGCACATATCAGAGAGTTCTTCATGGCTCCAAAAAATCTCTCGCTAATCTTTGAAGCTGGGGGATTCCAACCCGCCCCCCAACTTCCCAAACTCCTGTCCTTGACCCAATTATCTACTCCACCCTATATTTTT
>NW_006922787.1:125754-128022 GCF_000298275.1 Orycteropus afer afer
GAAGGCTCACTGGATGGAACGGTGATCACAGCCGTATTCTACCGAGTCCAAGTGCCAGGCCTCCGTGGGCACCTGGACCAATTTCCTTACATTTTAGTGTGGCAAGATATAGTGACTAACCCGCCTCCATGGCTAAAACCTTTTCTTCTGAATCTCTCTGTTCAGGTGTTAATGTCCTCACTCGGGACTAGTGAAAAGGAGAAACTGAGATGACCTGGGTCCCGAGCTGCTGTTCACTGGTTTTGCCTGATTCCCAGGCTCACCCCGATCTGATGGATCTAGAAAGGGGCGTGTCTCCACCTCTTTATGCCCCTCCACTACCTTCCCACCCTCTCCAGGCTCCACAAGTATTGGGAGGGAATGGAGCGAGTGTTCCAAGCATGCCACCCGTCATTACAGGCCTAGCCTCCAGTCTCTGCCCACGCCACAGGGGCTCCCAGGAGGCTGAAGCTCCATCGTCTACTGTCCAGGCATTGTATCTCAGAGCGATAGGCCCACCCCATGAGGACGGAAGAAGAACCTGTAGTACTGACCGTTTTCAACGTCGTGCCTGTATAACTGGAAAGCACAGAATGCCCCCTTTTCTGAAAACCCTCAAAGCTTAATTAATTTGTTAGATTCTATATTGTTTACTCATAACCACACTTGGGATGATTGTCATCAACTATTGCAAGTTTTGTTCACCACTGAAGGAAAAGAAAGGATCTTGACTGAGGCCACGAAAAACGTGCCAGTGGATAATGGGCAGCTGACGACGCTTCAGAATTTAATTAACGCTGGGTTCCCGTTATCTCATCCCAGTTGGGATTTTGAACTCTCAGAAAGTAGGGAGCATATTTTTTCCTATAAAAATATGATAGTAAAAGAGCATGGGGTCTTTTGCTTAGGCCACTACGTTAGCAGGAGCAGGGACCCTAACTCGAGTTAGAAAATAAACTTTCCTTTTGTTATTACATTATCGTGTCTGTGGTGGATTCTTCGTACTGACATCATTCCTTACCGAACTCAGGCCCAAAAACAGAAGCTATAAGAAACTGTCAAATGGAAATGCATGGAAATTAAGAGAAATAGCAACATGGTAATTGGAATGAGATGTATCTTCAGTGAACTTATTGATAGATTTTGAAAAAAAAAAAAACAAAACAAAACTGTGGGAATAAACTATGACCTAGAGAATAGATCAATAAAAATAACATGGACTGAAATGCACACACATACATTAGCATACAGTTGCACACATGCACATGCTCATACTGACTGTCACACACTAGTATTCACAGTCATGTATACTCACACACACGCATTCCCATCAATACTCTCATACAAACTCATACACAGTTATTCGCAATCTCCCCACTCATACATTCTCACACGGATGTGTCCCAGTTATCTAACTGATATCATCTTCAAAGACGGACCCTATATCCGACTGAGATCACAGTCACCAGAACCGAGGCTCTGCAGCATATCGTTCAGGAGGACACAATTAAGGTCATAACAATGTCCATGTAGAACCTGATGTTAATATCTGACTCCCACTCACAGTGCAGACCTCAATTATCTCACCACCTCTGTCATGGTCAGTATTCAGCTGGACTCACTGGAACTAGTTTATTGAATCATTCATCACATTTTATCTATTTAATTATTTTATACCTGCCAGAACATGCTTGGTCCTAACTGATTCCTATGAAATTTTCCTGGAAAAAGACACCTTGTGGATCGTGCTACAGTGACTAGGAAATAAGCTGTGTGCTACTGCCCTGGTTCTCTTCTTGTGGAGTAGAGATCCCACCAGGGAAGAGTGGAAAACTTGTCCTGACAATTTTATTGGGGTCAGGCCATCCCCCATTGGAGGACCTGGTGGACAGCTGAATATTTTGGTGCACAGTTTTGACTCTAAGCTGGGACCCAGGAGGGGCCACCATGAGCTAACATCCACCATATTCACAGGTGTCCATCAGGATGACCTGGACGTGCACACCTGTGTTCTCTGCTCCTGAAGCAAAGAGCCGCAATTCGTCTTTGGGCAATTGTTCAGCCTCTGGGTCTCAGGTTTCTTGTATTGCTATTGGGGAGTTAGGGAAGATAGTATCTGAGCAGTCTTCTATGAGTGTTTTTGTTTATTTTTTTCTCCAACATTCAACATCACAGAGCTTTGAATTTCCCCAAATATTTTGGAAAGTATAAATGTAATTAAAAGAAGAAGAAACAGCAGCAGCTCATTTTTACAACAGAGAGTGTTTCACGGTGCATTTCATCAAGAGT
>NW_006922787.1:131215-131733 GCF_000298275.1 Orycteropus afer afer
AATCTGAACAAGGTGGTCACATCCACACCTGATGAAGGATGAACTGAGATTCTAACCTCATGTCCAATCAGTAATCCTTAGATTAGCTATGACCTACAAGACTTGAAAAAGGGAACTGTTACACTCCTTGAATGAAGCTGTGATTCCTTTGAAGAACAGGACATTGGTCAGAAACAAGTTTTGTAGTTATTACATGTGAGAATGTCACAATGCTGAGGAAATACACCAAACAATACAATCCAAAAAGCAAACACATCCCCAAATCACCCAAGAGAATCAAATAAGACCTTGTTTCTTTATAAAGCAACACAAAGAGTGTGTAACCCCTGAGAATATTCCTCTCTTTCCTCCAACCACAGGGACTGTAATGGAAGAATAGAGCAGCTCTGAAAACATTCACCTTGTGTGTGCTGAAATCTCAAGGCTAGAGGGCTACTCACACCAAGTTTTAGGAGCAGCAGCAATATTAAATCAGACCCATTCTGGACGGACACAGGTTCCTCTGAATGGCACCTTTA
>NW_006922787.1:132715-133845 GCF_000298275.1 Orycteropus afer afer
TGGGTCTGAATTCTGAGCTCCATGGCTCAAGAGTGCCGCCTGCTGCCTGTTCCTATCCTTACAATGGAGGTGTTATCTAGGCTCACACTTACTTCCCTCACTGTGTCACTTGCACATTAATAAACGCCCATGTCCTCGACTTTCAGACTGTTCATTTGCAGGTACAGTGTGTTCTTGGCATTGTCTCTGGAGATGGTGAATCGACCCTTCATGGACTCAGCATAGTATTCATTACCACCATCATATTTCATGTATGTGACCCACTGCAGGCCTTTCCTTGGGGCCTGGCGGACCCAGGCCACACTGTAGTCACTAAAGGTGAATCCAGAGGCTTCACAGGAGAGTCTCAGGGACCCCCCCAGGCTGACTCAGGCCTCCCCCAGACTCCACCAGCTGCACCTCACACTGGACACCTGCAAACACAGAGCCATCCTGGTCAGGAAAACATCACACACGCCCATTGTGTCTCTCACTCTTGCCCATTCACATGCACTTTCTCTCCATAGAATGACCTTTTAAAACAGCAACAAGGAAAACCCAGCTCAGTAATGAATCCATGGAGGCTCGTCTGCGTTCAGCCAGATCACGGAATGGAGATGCCTGGATTCCCTGGTCGGGGCTCCTCTCCCAGAGCTGCAGGACCGGGGCTGGTATGGCTGTCATCGGCAGAGGGAGGGGCTCCATTTGCATGCCCTCCTGCTACATAGTAAGCTCTGTGGTTGGATGCCTTCAGAGAGGACGGGGTCCCTGAGCAGACCTGAGTATCCACACAGAAAAATTGGGTGGCAGTGATAACACTTGGGGAAATTATTCCTCCTCATGTGCTCATGTTAAGGTGAGCACACAATTCTTACATTTCATCTGACATAATTTATTTATATCTAAATGCTATAAGACAGTATGCACCTTTATTTCTCTTCTTTCCCTCAGCAAATGCACAAGAAAATAAATCAGTATTTCTTTATCCAACAAGGACACATTGGTCTCTATGCTCAGTTGTTCAGTGTGGGCACAAAACACACTTTATCTAATCTCCTATTGATGGGTCTTTAGATTGTTGCTGGTTTCTGGTCACTATACTTAAAAGTGTTCAATAGATAAGTTTTTGTTCACCTAACAATGACCTGACA
>NW_006922787.1:138382-138793 GCF_000298275.1 Orycteropus afer afer
ATCCTAATAAAAAAAAAAAAAAAAAAAATTTCAAGATTAAACTGATACATTTCATAAGTTGTTGAAGGTTTTTGTGTTAAAGACATTAAACTATGGAGCTCCCATTGGCCGTGATCTATGAGTTTTTGCCCTCTGTTGAAGCCTGTTCTGTTAGGGCTGGGGCCTCTCTAAACAAAGCTATCTACTCTGGTCTTTATGATGGTGACTAGTGCAGTCAGAGTACCTATTTCCAACACACGCCCAAACTACAACTCATGACCCCACTACAGAACAGAACAATGAATAGTCAGGGGTATAGTCTTCAAACCCTGTACTTACAGGCACCCGAGGAGTCACATGAACATGGAGGAACAGAGAACACCGCTGAGACCATGTTCGAACCACCTGGTGTTTCACGTCAAGGCACAGACC
>NW_006922787.1:139595-140553 GCF_000298275.1 Orycteropus afer afer
ATGGGGCATCACCATGGAAGTGGAAGTCTCCAGTGCGTAGAGCAGAAACACAATTCTGCACGATGCTAAATTAGATTGAGGGTTAAAATTTAATGAAAGATTATTGAGAGCAGAAGTCTGAAAAACCAAGGATTAAAGACCGAATTGAATCTTTGCTCTGAGTTAATCCTTGTAAGGTGAGTGAAACCAGGAAGTTACAAAGAAGAAACAGGAATGGTTCTTGGATAAGACATTTATCAGGGTCAGGAAAGACCAGGGTTAAGAGGAAAACTTGGCCATCCTCTGCACCTTCTCCTGATCTGGGACCTGTGTTGTGTGTTTTCTGAGCCCCCCCTGGAGGCCAGCCCCTTTCCTGCAGGGAGGTTTGAGTCTGGGCTCATTGTGGCTTCCCTTCTCTGACCCTCTGGTGTGGTCATGCGGGGCCTGTCCGCAGATGTCAGGCTGGTCATTTTAGGAGAGATGGCGCTGATAGCGTTTCCACTGTGTATTTTGAATCTTCCTTGACACGATGGACAGTAATAGTCATTCTTTCCACTTGTTTTACTCCCTCTTGCTACCTACTCCAGCCTCTAGACTGGAGCCTGATGGAGCCACTGAAGACACAGTGAAGTTGCACCCAGAGGCTTTGCTGGAGAGTCTCAGAGAAAGCCCAGAAAGAGGGACGCATTTCCCGACTCCACCAGCTGAACGTCCCATGAGAACCCTGCACAGAGAGCCACACACTGAGAACAGCCACATGGGAACAGTCGGGGCTGACCCAAAGGAGGGGCAATAACTTAGTTGGTAGAGATGGTAAAGAGATAACAGCTCTGTGTATTTATTTATTATTATAATTTTGGAGTTTCCACGCAAATTCCTCTGCTAGTTGGAATGTAGTCCACTTCCATTTCCCTCCCTCCAAAGCTCAGGGTTCCAGGATTATCTTCTGTATCTGTGTTCATTGGTTCCCCTTTTCTTT
>NW_006922787.1:141061-141621 GCF_000298275.1 Orycteropus afer afer
AGCCATCCATCCATTTGAGGCATTTTCCTATCAGAACAGCTCTAGAGACCCAAAGCACCCAGCAAGGACATATTCATTGATTTTCAAAGCCACAGCATAATCATCTGTGATTTGAACATAGCAAAGGTAAGGTGCAAAAGTATCCATGCAAAAAAAAAAAAAAGAACTATATATATATATATTTCATGAATATGGTCTCTCCTTCTCTCCTATCCAGGATATCTGGCATGTGAGAAAAATCTTGGATAAAGCCAGTGAAAAACAAAACACACTATTAATGGTCAAGTGGTTAGATGAGATTCACATTTGACAGATATTTTGGATATCACATTACACACAGGAACAAAATAACAATAGAGCATATGTTAAAACCTGATTCTGGACAAAGTAGAAAATACCTTATTTACCAAGAATGGTGTGTGCTTGAGTCTCTAAACTGGCTGGATAGCTAAGTGAAGTAAAGCATTCCTCTCAGTCTCATCCAGTGTGGATTTATTTGTGAAATTGGGACATCCAGAACCACCCAGGAATACATAATTTGGACATCCAAACACATTCTC
>NW_006922787.1:142801-145670 GCF_000298275.1 Orycteropus afer afer
TGTGATACACAGATGACACAACTTTGCTTGGAAAGTGAGGATGACTTGAAAGGTTTACTGATGAAGATTGAAGCTACAGTCTGCAGTGTGGATTACAATTTAAAATGAGGGGAAAAATTGTCACAAGTGGACCAATATGTGGCACCATGATAAATGGAGATAGGATTGAAGTTGGCAAAAATTTCATATTGCATTCCAAAATCTGCAACAATGGAAACAGCAGTCAAGACACAAAACGATGTATTGCTTTGGGCAAATCTGATGCAAAACTTATTTTGTATTGTTATGTTTTTATTTTTTCTCTCACCCAATCTTTCTTAAGGAGGATGTTGTTAAGTTTCCTGTTTCCTGCAATCCCCTTCTCAGGCAAGAATTGATTCCTTCAATTTCTCCAGGAAAAAATTATTTCAGGGTTGTCTTGGGTCCTGGCCAAAGGGAAATCAGTTCAGATGTGTTTCAGGTAGACCCTTGTCCCCTGCCTGGACTCCGATCCTAGTCCTGGCCATTGCAGTCTGCCTGGGAGGAAGGGATGGCTGGCAGGCTATCCTCAGAGCCATGGCCATGCTTTTGCTCAATTCGATTAATGAAGGACTCCACTGCCTGCTGCCTGTGTTTCTTCTGAAGGAAAGACACAGCCTCCCGTCGCCCAGGTCCCCAAAGGCCTCCAGCACTGTTGTCAGCACTGCCCAGTGTGCGTTGCAGTCATTGCCCTGCCTCTCCCTTTCCAGGGCCCCAGACTCCTTCCTGCCTTCTTCTTGCTTCTGAACACCAAGTCTTCCTCCTTCCTTACTCAATTAAATCACGCTGATTTAGCACCAAAGGCAAGTATACCTGGATCTGTTTCTTGGATATCTCCACACTCACCTAGCCCTCCCCTGACCTTGCCTTAAGGAGGACCTGGTGAGTCTTGCAGCAAGCCTTGAAGCACAGCCTGAAAGTGCTCACCATGGACTGGGAATCTATGGACTGGCGGGCCCTGTTCCACTGCATCTGGATTTGGAGAGCCGGGGCCCTTTGGCTGACAGTCGGTGCTGCAGATTTCCTCTAAAAGGCTGAGGGTTTGCGAGAGTCTTGGTCAAACAGAGGATTAGACTGCTCAAGTGTGGTGCCTGCTGTGGCCACAGATGAGTGTCCTGGTGTCCGGCCTGAGCCAGGGGCTCATGCGGCGATTGTCATGGGGCAATCGCTGCCTGGTGCTCCTCACGGCCCTCTGGCATGAAGGGAGGTGTGTGTTCTAGAACCAGCTCCTGCGAAGGCTCCTGTCCGTTCTCACTCTGACAAGAGTCTCGGCCACAAGATCCTGCCGTGTCAGTGTGCTGCTTGCTTCGCTGACTTTCTTCTTGGTCCTAGGGGCCGGGAGGGACGCGAGCATCCGAGAAACCCTTGGTCACTGTCGCTTCTGGTATCAATGCATTCGCACCTGTCACCAGGACGCTGGAAACCTCTCTTCTCTGTAAGGCCAGGGACAGCTGGGCCGTCACGAACCCTGCGGCCTGGCTGACACCCAGCTGGCTGGCCTGGGGAGGGAGACCGGGTGCATGGGTCAGCAGGAGGACAGGGAGCAGGAGGGTTGGATTCTTGTCCTTAACTTGGGAGGATGGGCAACGAGGAGACAGGCCCTCCAGAGCGGACCCGGAATTTTGGTCTCCTTCAGCCGCCACCTCAGGCCTCTATGGGAGGCCACAAACAGTGTTGCTGCCCATGCTGTCGCCTTGGTCCTGGGGTCATGGAGCAGCAATGCCATATTATGATCCCCACCGACAATGGCTGAGGGTCCAGGGGGTTATACATCCTTGCAATACCTGCTGTTTTCTCTTTTCTGGCTACTGCTGTTCTAATGGGCTGAGGAGACCTCTCACTGAAACTTCTTTTGCATTGGAGTAATGGATCTGTTCAGGTGATTGCTATCAATTTGAATATCATCTTTACTGAAATATCCGTTCAGATCTTTTGCTCATTTTTTAAATTAGGTTGTCTTTTTCTTGAGGGGAATAAGTTATTTACTTTTGTTATGTTTCATTTAATTTTGGTATCAGACCCTTATCAGATATATGGTTCCTGATGGTTTTCTCCCAATCTGTACATTGTGTAATCTTTTTGTTGATATCTCCACATCTTTCAATGGACCTGAGTCACAACTAGGATGTAGCTTGCACTTAAAGTGTGAGGTCTTGGAGAAATTAAGAAAAATAAATAAATACTCCAGAGGGAGTTGCTTGATATTGGACCAAGAGCAGTTGATTAGTTGTTACTTAGGAAATTATACTCCCTGCAAAGACAGCTCCTTTCTCTTGGTCCTTGTCTGGTTTTCTCCCATTTGACAGTGTGGACAGGAAGTTAGTGAAGCATTCTCCTGGCCGCCATCTCCAATGGGTCTCACCCTCTGCTGCACATGAGCTTGATCTGGAGAGTGTTGACCCATCCCCATGCTCAGGATCCACACAACTCATGGGCCATGTCTATTTGTGAGGATAGGCCCCATGGGATTTAAAGTTCACCTCATGATTCAAGGAAGTCAAAATTGGAATCAGTCCAAAGAAAGTGTTTATCACACTTTAATATGCATATGAACCAGTAGGATACATCGTCATTTTGATGCTGTTGCATTGGATTCTATGTGAAAGTACCTGTTTCTAGCAAGTTTCAGGTTCACAGATGAAATTTTGTGTATTTTGTTGTTGTTATGTGTCATCGAGTTGGCTCCAACTCATAGCAACCCCTCATTGGGTTGCCGACGCGAGATCCCTACCGAAGTGGATTGCCCAACCTTCCTTCCGAGGAGTGCTGTTGGGTTTGAACTGCCAGCCTTCTGGTTAGCAGTCAAGTTCCTTAGGCACTATGCTACCAGAGCTCTGTTCACTTTGACGTT
>NW_006922787.1:165140-166216 GCF_000298275.1 Orycteropus afer afer
TGGTTTGCACCCCATTTTCCCAGTGTGGGAAGAAATCTAATTTCTTGAAAGCTGCTTCCATGTCTATTGATTGTGGATTCAAACAAAGGAAATTCGTGATGGCTTCAATTGTTTTCTCCATTGATCCTGTCGCTGCTTAGTGGCCCAGTGATGATGCTCTTATCATTCTTCAGGTTGAAGAGTAATCCAGACTGCAAACTGTAATCTTTATTCTTCATCAGTAGATGCTTAAAGTCATCTTCTCTTTCAGCAAACATGATCATGACATCCACATATTGCAGGTTTATCGGCCCAGCATATGCATGGAATAAGACTGGTGAAAGCATACAAGCTGGATGCTCAGACTTCCTGATTGGAAATCATGTAGCACCATCTCTTTGTTCGGTTCGAAGAACATGGATGGATACAGAAGCTGAAACACAAGGCTGAGGCAAAGCACTAATTATGAGAATCGAAAAAGATGCAGTAGCAATTAGTTCTATTATCCAGAGACATGTCATGATTTGGAATGGATTGAACAACACCCAAACAAAACGGTTGGCACAACGCTAATGCGTTAATGTCCCTGCCTTTACAAACCGAAAACGAGACAAATGAAAATCGAAAGGATCGACGTTCTTTGTGAAATATTTCTTTAGATCCAATGAGCCACTGCCCACCTATTTCGTGCAACTCAGAAGGAATTTTGAAAAAGCTAACTGTGATGACAACAAACCAGAGTAACAACTCGGCTGTTGGGTGATTTTGTCCATCAAGGCAGTGAAATGGATCTAGGGTCACACATCTACTTCCCACACCTTCAACTGGAAAAGACACAAAACCCACCCGAACTGTCGCCACCATGGTTCCAAGTGACCGACCCTACGGGACACACCAATTAGCTCAGATGTTTGAACTCTGGCTTGCATATATGTGTCGATCACACCCACCTGTGTCAAACCTCTCCTGCCTCCTTGGTCCCCACAGGCTTTTAGAAGTTATGACTTGACCTGAAGGGAAATGTCTCAGAGAGAGAAAGAGTCCATGAAGGAAGAAGTTCATTTTGAATTCCTTTATTTGTGAAACAAAGAAACACA
>NW_006922787.1:166841-167330 GCF_000298275.1 Orycteropus afer afer
CCTCCAGAGGAAAGAAACAGCCTCCCGTCTCTCAGGCCCCTGGAGGCCTCCAGGCCCAGGGTCAGGGCTGCCCAGTGTGCGTCAAAACCATTGCCCTCCTACTCACTTTCACAGGGGCGCTGATTTCTTCCTGCCTCCCTCTTGCTCCCCAACACCAAGTCTTCCTTGTTCATCCCTCCCAAGGAGGCACTGGTGAGTCTTGCATCAAGCCTTGAAGCACAGCCTGAAAGTGCTCATTGTGGACTGGGAATCAATGGACTGGCGGGCCCTGTTCCACTGCATCTGGATTTGAAGAGCCGGGGCCCTTTGGTTGAAAGTCGGCGCTGCAGATTTCCTCTAAAATTCTGAGGGTTTCCAGAGAGTCTTGGTCAAACAGAGGAGAAGACTGCTTAAGTGTGGTGCCTGCTGTGGCCAGAGATGAGTGTTGGGGTGTCCGGCCTGACTCAGGGGCTCGTGCGGAGATTGTCGTGGGGCAATCGCTGCCTGGTG
>NW_006922787.1:167430-168872 GCF_000298275.1 Orycteropus afer afer
TTGGGGTGTCCGGCCTGACTCAGGGGCTCGTGCGGAGATTGTCGTGGGGCAATCGCTGCCTGGTGCTCCTCACGGCCCTCTGGCAGGAAGGGAGCTGTGTGTTCTGGAGCCAGCTCCTGCGAAGGCTCCCCTCCATTCTCACTCCGACAAGAGGCTCGGCCACCCGATCCGGCCGGACCAGCATTTTGCTTGCTTCCCTGACTTCCTCCTTGGTCCTGGGGCCGAGGAGGGACGCCAGCATCCAGAAACCGCGTGGTCACTGTGCTTTCCGTTGCCTGTGCATTCGCACGTGTCACCAGGACGCTGGAGACCTCTTTTCTCTGCATGGCCAGGGGCAGCTGGGCCGTCACGACCCCTGCGGCCTGGCTGACTCCCACCTGGCTGGCCTGGGGAGGAAGACAAGCTGTGTGGGTCAGCAGGAGGACAGGGAGCAGAACGGTTGGATTCTTGCCCCAAACCTGAGAGGTTGGCCAAGGAGGACACAGGCCCACTCCAGCAGACCCAGTGCTTTGGTCTCCTCCAGCCAGCACCTCAGGCCTCTGAGGGGAGCTGCCTGCCCCGCAATCCCCTGCTGTCCTGGAGTTTGCCTGGCAAGCTCTTCGGTTCTGAAACCAGATGTGGATTCACGACTCAGGGATGCCTGTTTGTCGAGCCAGTTCCTCTCTGGTCTGGATCCCTGGCCACCGGTTCTCCTGGAAGGCCTCCACCAGCACACTGGCTTGCCATCTGCTGATGGATGTCTGCTTCCGTCTGGCCGCCATGGGGACTCTTCCTGGACACCGAGGGGGAGGCTGCTCCCCAGCCGCTGATGCCGAGGCAGCTCCAGAGGCCAGCCGGCTCTTCCTCGGGTGTCTTCTTCTGTGGTTCTGGAACCAAACCTGGACCCTCGATGCTTCAATGCCAATCTCTTGGGCCAGTTCTTCTCTGGTCGTTATACCCGGGTAGGGGTTCTGTTCAAATGATGCTTGCAGGACATGGAGCTGGCTTGGGCTCAAAACCATTCTCTTTCGTCAGCCCTGGGATCTCTGCGAGCCACTGGAAGGGATGGTCACATCCATAGCTACCGCCTTCCTTCCCCTACAGGGCACGGGACGCAAGTGGTCAGTGCAGCTGGGGATTCAGCCAGACCCAGAATGCTTTGCTTCACACCCGGAAGGTCCCTCCAAGGCCCCATCTCTTAAATAACTTTCCCTTGTGTTCCCTCATTAAACATGCAAGATCCTATTGCTCAACCTGCTTGGGGAGTTGACTCATCCGAGGGGGTCGATGCACCAGCTGGGGTGTGCCAACCATCATTGGACTCTCCCAAGTACCGTCTTCCTTCTGTGGTGTCTCCCTGATGCCCATTTCAACATTTTCAGCTCTCCTCCCTGCACCAGTGCTGATTGCTACACTGAGGTGTTTGGCCAGATTGGGCAACCCTTGCCGAAACCTATGAAACT
>NW_006922787.1:168972-170395 GCF_000298275.1 Orycteropus afer afer
GTGATATCATTCTATTTTTTGCCATCCAACTTTCAGCCAAAAACCCCCCGCAGTACACTGAGTATATTTGGCCCACAGCCACTGCATACAATACAGTAGAAGGGCCCCATCAGATTTGAGGCTGGAATCCTCATGGAGAAGCTGTGGTGGTGTAATGCCCAAGGTGTTTGACTGCTAACCCGAAGGCTGGTGCTTCAACGCCAACAGCTACTCCTCAGGAGGAAGACTGGGTGAGCCTAATCTCTGGGCAGAGTTTAGGGCTTTGGAAACCCAAGATGGGGTTGCAACGAGTAGGAGTCGACTCCATGGCAGTGAGTTCATTTTTGGTTTTTCTTCATCCTTATGAACAACTTTAATTGGTTAAATAGCAAATAGGTCACTTTTAAGGCAATGCTGTGACTCATCCATATCATATCTAACTTTTCCGCAATGAAATTGCAGTGTAAGAGGTGGGCATTGAGAAAGGGAGACCAAAAATAAATGAATAAATAAGTAAACAATTCTCCATTTGAATTGTGGTGTTGCTGTTGTTGTGTCGTTTGGTGCCATCTGTTTTGCTCTGACTCCTAGCAAGGAGAAGAATGACTGTCAGGTTGTTCACCATCCTCACAATTCTTGTACTTGACTCCATCACAGCACCTGCCTTGTCAATCCATTATCTTCAGGGTTTTACCTGTTTTTCACTGACCCTCCACCATCCCAAGGCTGATATCATTCTCCAGGAAATGGCCTCTTCTGAAAACATGATCAAAGCATTTGAGATCAAGCCTGGCCATTCTCGCTGACAAGGAGCATTAAGGCTGCAGTTCTCCTGGGACCGATTGGGTCATTGTTTGGCCATCCGTGGTATTTCCAGTATTCTTCACCAACAAGGCAGCAACTCCTCTTCGGTTTTCTTTCTTCATTGTCCATCTCTCACATGCATATGAAATGTGTCAATAGGCCATGGCGTGGACTGGGCACACCCTAGTCTTCAACGTGACGTCTTTGCTCTTCCACACTTTCAGGAGGTCTTTTGCAGCAGGTTTGCCCCGTGCAAGAACATCTCGTGTCCTGACTGCTGCTTCCGTGGCTATTGATTGTGGATCCAATCCAAAGGAATCCTTGATGGCTTCCATGGATTTCTCCATTGATCATGATGCTGCTCATTGGTCCAGTGATGAGGTTCTTAGTTTTCTTTAGGTTGAGGTACAATCCACCCTGCAGACCGTAGTCTTTCTTTTTCATCAGTAGTTGCAGCCACTCGTCTTCCCTTTCAGGAAACAAGATGATGACATGTGCAGATTGTAGGTTTATTGGCTCACTATACACACTGAATAAGTAGAGTGAAAGCATACAAGTCCGATTCACAGCTGTAGCTTTGTTCACCTTCTTAATTATGTTGATTCATGATTGTTTATATATTTTATATCCTTTTGTCCTC
>NW_006922787.1:171102-173701 GCF_000298275.1 Orycteropus afer afer
TACAGTTGATTTGTAGTAATTTCAGATCACTTGCAATTTTTTGGAAGACCTTGATTTTCCTGGTCTCACAGTGTGGTCAGCTCACTTATTTATTTCTGTTAATTTGGAAGGAAATGTCTGTTTTTATTTCTATAAAATGATGATTTTTTCATGGGATTTTTTCCTAACCTATAACAATTATATTTTTGTGTTCAAGTGTGAATTAGAAATTTCATAAAAGTGATTATTTGTTGCTTTATCTTCAGATTTAATAAGATATTCTGTGTGTGTGTGTGTGTGTGTGTGTGTGTGTGTTAAAGAGAGACAGACAGACACACACAAACTTAGACATCCCTCTTTCAAATGTGGTTTTCACTTACTTTGGGCCACTATGGAATCCCAGGGTACATAATCCTCCTGGCCCTAAGACATACCATTCACACATGAAAGCCCAGCAAATTCACTTAGAGCACCACTACTGGGAGAGACATCATGCTTATAACACATTCATTATCATTTTAATAATAAGTGTACCCCCTTTTGGGTTATATTTTTCTTATCACAGGAGAGGCTATCTGTATTTCTGTGTGTATTTATACTTATATTTCCTAAGCCTCTATACAATTTTATGAAGCATTTTAATAAAGTCATATAAAGTTTTTATCTGCACTCTTCCTCTAGGAGTAATATGAGTGCCAATAACAGGCTAAATCCCTTAGTGGATCCATCTGACACATGAAACTGAAACCTCTTTGTTGAGACATTGTGGAATAAAGTGCACACTCTTGCACTTGTGTTCACCATTGACAGGCACATGAGTCTTTTCAGCTGAGGATAAAAAATGACCCAAGGCTCTGGAGAGCAGAAACGTCAAGGTCTGGCAGGAAATGCTTTCTGCACCACACTCTCTCCTGCAGAGATGGGGCACAGCTGAGAGTCAGCCCGGGTTTTTTTCCAGAAGGTCCCCTGAGCTGTGCCTCTGTGCTCCACGTGGGCAGTAATACATGGCTGTGTCTGCAGGGTCCGTGTGGCTCAGAGTTAGAAACACTTGGTTTTGGGAGGTGTCTTTCGAGACTGTGAGCCAGCTCTTCAGAGATGGGTTGTAATATTTACTATTATCCCACCAGATGTCTGTGAGCCACTCCAGTGCCTTCCCTGGAGGCTGGTGGATCCAGCTGACACCATTGTTTTTAGTGTTCAGTGATAACCCTGATAAGGTGCAGGTCAGCGACAGGGTCTGGGTGGGTTTCAGCAGCCCAGGATCGGACTCCTCCAGGGTGACCTGGGACAGAAACCCTGTGGAGAAAGCACAGAAGAAGGTGATGCTGCTTTAAAAGAACAACAGGACTCATCTCATCCCTGTGGGATCCCTGAGCAGAGCCTCACAGGAAGGGACCGTCAGCAGCAGGAGAGTGGAACCAAGCCTGTTGTCCATGGTGGGGCCCAGGGGTCACTGATCCAAGGCTAGGACTCAGCTTTTCAAGGCAGGAGAGGGCGGAGCTGATGGAGATTTGCATTCCCTTTAAATGAGCCTTGACCCTATATAGTGGACCCAGGCATCAAGGTGCAGTAGAGGAGTGAGTCCCTGATGGGTGAGCAGTGAACCCTAGGTGTGAGCTCCCATGTACACTTCTCCCTGAGGATCAAAATGTCCATTGAGGGTCCAGGATCTCAGGACATGATATTTTTGGAAGTACACTATACAGTGAAAGCTGTCAGGCTATGGTTGAATCATTGATCATTCCTCCCCATGAATACTTGTTCAGGAGAGTTTGCAGTTGGTTTACTGTTCTACAAGAGTATGATTAGCTATCAATAGAGAGATGTGTTGCATATCCCTTAAAGAAGAAGAGAGGTGTGTGTTATGGGAGAATGGAGGGTATTCCAAAATGCTCTTAGTCTCTCTGTGTTAAGAAGAGTCCAAAGGAATTTGTTAGATGAGGGACAGCCAATCCACAGATAATTTAAATTTACTGTGTAAACAATCCAGCACCAACCTGTCCAACACCTTGCATGTGATCCTGAAGGTGACTGTACTCAAACCTGCCTGTCAATGAAAATACTCCATGTATAAATCACCTTGTGACTGTGCCCACTGGACATGGTGAGAGACAGACAACTGTTTTCTTGCCTTCCACTTTCTCATCACGTGAACCAGGAGAAGTTTTGGAGAAATGAAATGGAGAGCTCTCGGGGCAGCAGTGTGCTGACAGCAAGTCCTCTCCTAGGCCTTCCCCACATCTGCTCTGGAACTGGTCCCATGCTTGTACTGGTTTGGGACATCCTTAAGCCCCCAAGTTCCTCATTCATACATAAATTAAAGTGCAGAATTAGGACGTTTTTAGCCCCACTCAATCCTGCATAAGTACCTCTATGCAGACCCAGCTGATCTCTATGATTTTGTTACACTTATTCATTTTGAAAATTGTACAATGTGACCATTGCCCATCTCATAGTGCTTTTGTGAGTCCATAGTCCTGCACTCATTTAAAGACCTGAGGTTTACACAGTAGCTCTGTTGCTGAGGGTTTTCATTGCCAGGCATGAATTAGAGGTGTTGATTGGTTTATTGACCATGGGCTCTCATCTGATATGAGGAGAAGAGGTTGGGATGAGACTC
>NW_006922787.1:174157-176551 GCF_000298275.1 Orycteropus afer afer
CTTCACTCATATCAAACCTGTCACTTAATTATCCATATATTTTCCTCACATTCTCCTCTTATCCTATCCCTAGTAACCAACAAAGAAAATTCTCTTTCCTCAGTAAACCTTTCCTTGTGTTTTTACAATAATGGACTCATACAATATTATTCTTTCTGTGACTAACTTATTTCACTCAGCATGATGTCCTGCAAGTTCATCCATGTTATGAAATCATGCACTCTCTGAGTAAATTTAGCTGACACAGATACTACAACAATACCACATTGAACTCTTCTGCAAAAGGAATAATTCATTTACTGACTGTGGTAGTTACGATTGTGTATCATCTTGTCTGGCCTGGCTGAGTGGCTGGGCAGCTTGATGTAGTCATTCCCCATGGTGAGACTGGTAATCAATTCCACAGTGGAATCTACTGGAGCAGCTGAGTAGCTGCTTTAGGGATGTGGTCTGCTTCCAGTGCATAAGAAGGAGCATTGAGGTAGGTGTCTAGCTTTTTGGCATGCTTGGACCCTGTATGTAGCCAAGTTGTTGTTCAGCAGACTGTCATACCCTGCCAATCTTGGGACTTTTTCTGGACTCGAATTAGTGGCCTGAAGTATTGTTTGGTAATATTGGGACTTAACCTTTGTCCTTGTCAACATTGGTTTTGTCAACCTCAGCAGGCAGAATCTGCCTGAGTACAGAAAACCCACCTTCATGGGCCGGTAGCAAGAGGCCGAGCTGAAGCCCAAGGTTGGAGACCTTTCACCCAGGCCCTAGAGCCTGGCACTTTGAACTCAGACTTCTAGCCTCCAAAATTGTAAGAGAATAAACTCTTGTTTGGTAAAGCCATTCCACTGGTGGCATTTCTGTTAGAGCAGCGCATAGTAACCAAAACACTTACTGAAGCAACCTGGAAGTTCACACTTTTGAGTGATGACCTGGATTCCATGCAAATACCTGTAATGGCGGGACTTAATATCACTTCAAACACTGCTAGCACCCAGCATCAACAATAAAATTACAGTTTAGTTAGTATTTCTAACCCTGTTTAAATTCTGTTTTCCTCACAAATATTAAAGAATGTAACAGGGAGAGTCCCTCACCTGGTCACCAGCTGTATCAGGTGGTAGCACACACATCATCCAAGCACAGCCTGTGTCCTGTATTTACCTTGATGGAGTGAGGTCCATCCATCCTGAACTTGGTCAACATAATTATCAGACCTAAAACCTGCCTGCTGTCTCCTGGAATCATCCTGGGAAGATGGTGTGAGGAGTGGTCACACACTGATAAGAAGCTCTGTGTTTTGAACTGTGTGGTGCACACAGATGTACACACATAGCTAAGTTTAATTGCTTATCATGTATCATGTACATTTGTGCACTATAGATGATGGAATCATCAGTGAAGGCATGAAGAAAACATGGAGGGCAATGCCACAAATCATGAAATCAGAGTTTTCAGGCAGATGAATGCAGCACCTGAAAAAAATTGTTTAGAAAATTATGTAGAAGTGCTAAGGCTCATAAAGTAATATTTGAAGAAATGGGATATGATACACTCATACTCACACATACACACCTTAATGCATACTTGCTCCCATGTGTATAGTAACACATGTTAATGCAAACACACACTATAACAGAGACTCACATAACATTTTCTCATTAACACACACACACAGACTGAGTTAAATGTGCATATTAAACACACTAATACACACTAGCACACACCATCAAGTACACAAATGCCCACACACCAGCACACATAACCTAACAAATATACATACAGGAAGCATCCACCCAGATACAGAAATAGACATATACATTAAAACACAGATTAACATACCTAGGGACACACAAACTTAAACACACTGCCATTGTAACAATGAAAGGAACACAGCCATTAGCATGCATGACATCATACACAGAGTAACACATACTAACACACACACAGTAATTCATGAACATTGACACACACAAGCATGTACAGACAAAATAAATTGTACAAGCACTTACACACGCTCTCACACACATACACACACACATCCATGATCACAGAATTGTGAGGTCAGTGGAGAAAACATTACGTGTGCAGGAAAAGGAAACACCAGGCTGATTTCAGAACTTCCTCCCTAGGCTCCTTTGCATCTTCTCCCTGGTGGGCCCTGTGGTCCATGGGTCCTGAGCGCCCCCTGCAGCCCAGCCTTCTCCCTGCATGGAACTTTGTGTCTGGTCACATTGGGTCTCTCCGACAGAGTTACAGAACCGAGTCCACAGCAGTCCCAGAGTTCAGCCCCTGAGAGAACTGGCCCATTAGACATGTCTCTGTTGTTGTTGTTGTTATGTGCCGTCGAGTCGGCCCCGACTCATAGCGACCCCCTCCTTGGGTTTCCGAGGCAGTATCACT
>NW_006922787.1:177162-179209 GCF_000298275.1 Orycteropus afer afer
CTCTCTGTTCAATTGGGAAACTTTTCAATAGGAAACCATAAACTTTTGAATCATGAAAATGAGTTTATGTGTAAACTTTATAGGAGGAACTCAGTGTTGTTACACATTGTTGTCATGGCCATCAGTGTTAAAACCACCCCTGGAACCATACAAGGTGCCTGTGTAGGGCAGGGGTGAAGCTCTCTCTGATGATTGAAAGCTCAGTGGCTGGAACATAAGAACCACTCCTCCGGAGATAGAGGTGAGCATCTGTTTCCATAGCGATGTGGGCCTCAGGAACCTAGTGGGGAAGGCCAACTCTGCCCTGTAGGGCCTCTGTGAGTTGGAGTTGCTCAGCAGCAACTGAGTTAACTGACATTAGCAAGTGAATTAAGTCATCAACAACCTCTGCGCCTGAGTGCAGGCAATAGGGGAGTCAGCAGAATTCAGATGACCTGATAAACAGGACAAGTCTGCCCCCTGTGGGCTGGGCCTGGAAGAGTGGGCTGACCTGCTGTGGGTCTGTGGAGGGCAGGAGTAGGCAGATCACATCCAGACTCAGATGGTCCCATTTCTCATCAAATATTCCCAGACCTCTGTTTTCACAGATGCAGCAGTGTCTGCTTAGTCTTCAGGAAGTGGTGGATCAGAAGAATTACTGACACAAACATTTGACTCTCATAGAAAAAACAAAAACTACAAGTAGTGAGAATGTTTATGAGTGTGTATGTGAGTCCCTGGGGTGTGCTCATGCCCAGGTGAGAAGAAAGTATTAAGTCACTGTGACTGAAAATACCCACTGGCCCTTGTGGAGATCATTGGAGACAACGCTACCTGCCTCTAGAAGCCCCAGATACACAGGGTTAAGCACCGCCTGTAAATCAAAAGCTTTCAAACCCACCAGCCTTTCCGTGGGAGCAAGGTTTACAGAATTGGAAACACTGTGGGAAAGTTATACTCAGTCCTGTAGGGTGGCTGTGAACTGGAATCAACTTGACTGCAACAGTTTATAGCTGATGTGTAGACTGTGTTAAAATTAGTGTCAGAGACCTAGCAGAGAATAGCAATTCATGAATGCACTGATAAGAGATAAAGATTTATGTGAGGTCATGTTGAGGGCTAGCTGGGATGAACTTGCTGAGAGGAACAAGCCACCATGATGAAAGAGAGAATGAAGAGCCAGTGAACGGTTTTACTTTGATGATGGTTCTCTTCCCTCTGTAGCAGCTGATAAGAAAACTAAGAATGGGGTCAGAGCTTCAGGAATGAAGGGGCCAAGTACTTGGGAAGAATTAAGAGTTATTGTCAGAGTCACTGTAAAGCACTGAAGCCTGCACAGTACAGAAACATATAACAGTGTCAAGGTAAGGTTCAGGTCAGTTGAATTTGTTCTTAATGAATAGTTATGGCCAAAGAAGCAGAGAATTGGCCTCTGGGGCCCTCCTGGTCATTCAGAAGAGGATTCAAGGAGAAATGTGTCTCCTCTCCTCCAACCCATGTTTCCAGCTGTATGTGCCACTTGGGGCTGAATTCACCATGCAGATATTACGGGAATCAACACAGGAGTGAAGCTGGGATTCTAGGTATATCAGAGATAAGATTAGGAACCAAATTACCCAGGCACATGCATCACTGACTTCACCAAGCTTAGAGGCACTCACTTCAGAGCTTCCTGTTTCATTAGATTCTAAATATCCTCATTGTTTAGGCACTTCAATTTGTTTCTACTTCACTTTTGCCTCAGAAAGCCAAATTGGATAATCGGTCAATAGACTATATCAGGAAAATGTTTAACAGCAAGACAACCAGCTGAGTTCACGGTGAAGCCCTGGTGAGCGAGGTGTGGAAAGGAGACATAGATGAACAGCACAATGGGTCTCGGGGAGGAGGATCCCTCACTGAGGACATCAAGGATGGAGTGATTTCCATGACCGCTGGGCCTGGAGTGAGATCACATGGATGAGAGGCAGCAGGGCCGGATGCCCTGGGAAGAAAATGCACAGACGTTCCATCACTAGCATGGGGAGAATGGGTAAGACAGCAGGTCACATGAACAGGGGTCACCTGG
>NW_006922787.1:180638-181036 GCF_000298275.1 Orycteropus afer afer
ATTCTTATTTTGCTAAATAATTGTGTTGTAAAATTGCAAGAAGAAAAAGCAATCCCACCTCAGGATCCATGGAAGGGTTGTGATTCTGTCCTCGGTGAAGAAACTAGGCTGGGCTCCCCTTACAGTCACATGGTGAGGAGCCAGAACAATTTCCATTATCAGAGGAAGCAAATGTATGTGCCTGTGCTTCTTACATGGAGGCAGATTCACTGATATACTGAGTGTCATCCAAAACGGCCTGTGTGTGAATTGTGAGGGTTGCTGAGAATATGGTGTGAAGACTGTTGACATAAGGACATGGGCACATACCTCGCACATATTTTCTCCAAACACTTTTTTTCACACAATGGTTACCACCCAAATGCAGGTTACTCTTCTAAGTCTGGACCCCATCTAGG
>NW_006922787.1:181711-184349 GCF_000298275.1 Orycteropus afer afer
AACTCTCAGGAAAGTGTTTAGTTTTAATATCTTTCTCCTTTTATCTGCTTTGTGTGAAAAGTAAGATTTTGTAGCATACGGATTGAGTAGTAGACTCTTGTTCATACCCTATAATAGCGGCAAAAACAAATCCCTCAGGATTTGATTTTTCTTTCTGCAGACTCGCCTCATTTGATTGGACCCCACCCAACACTATGCATCCTTACTGTCATCATGGTGTGTGAACATCAACACTCTCTGTCTGCACAGTTCCCATCATCCCCAAAAGAACCAAGGACTCGCATTCTGTGCACTCACGTGGGTTACAGGATGTGACCACAGAACTCTTATTCTCAAGGTGCAATCTTGGTTCCTTTTCACTGTTGATACACATCCTGGGAGTTCACAGTCCACATTTCACCCCTGAAACAAGGATCACAGGTAAGCTGGTGACTGGTCCACAGGGAAAGCTTTTCCAGGATAATATAATTGATGTGTATAATGAAGGTGATAGGGGGGAAAATGAAATAAATACAGGTATATGAAAGATAGAGCTGTTGTTAAAACAATGGAAGAGTGATGAGATGTGGATAGAAGAGATGGTGATAAGTGATGAGGTAATGCTTAAAATTATTTAAAGAAAAGGCTTTATTAATCTATTGTTTCCTGACAAATAGCAACCACTCAGCACAAATAGTGATACTATGAAAATAGCTACCAACAGAAAAAGGGAAAGCCATGATGATGACCAGGAGGAGAGGGAGGAAGGTAGGAAGGATGGGGAGGAGGAAGGACGCAAGGAAGACAGTAATGGATTGAGTGTGACTCTCAATAATTAACATGCCTGCATTAGGGAGATATTTCATAACAACGCGGTAACAAACCTTGTGGGGAAGACATTCTAGAGGACCCCGGGCGAGCTGCCCCAGAACCCACCTTCCAACAAGGAGCACCTATGTCCCCAGGAGGGGCCCGTGTCATTGTCAGCACTGTGGGCCAGTGCTCCTGTGTTCCTCATGGTCTCACTCCCGAGGACCCAGCAGACAGTGTTCCCTCTGGTGGTGAGCTGGGTGGTCCCGGGTGGAGGTGCCCCTGAGGGCTCTGCTCTGCAGACACAGCCGGCTGAGGGTTTCTGTCCCTCTCGGGATGTGGTTTCTCTCATGGTGCCCCTTGCACAGTAATACATGGCTGTGTCTGTGGCCTTCAGGCTGCTCCACTGCAGGAAGGCGGTGCTGATGGAGTTGTCTGTGGAGATGGTGACTTGATCTTGGATGGATGGGCTGTAGCTGGTATCAGAATCATCAGGGTATATATCTCCCACCCACTCCAAGCCTTTTCCAGGCATCTGCCACACCCAGTGGATCCAGTAGTCAGTAAAGCTGTATCCAGATGTCTTGCAGGAGATCTTCAGAGACTCCCCAGGTCTCTTCACCTCTGCCCCGGACTGCACCAGCTGCACCTGGGCACAGATGCCTGTGGAGACAAGAATCAGAGGTCAGAGGATTTCACCTCCCACCCCTTAGGGGACCTCAAACCGCAGGCCATTCTAACCTGGGAGAACGGCCATGAGGAGGACAACAATTTTGACAGACAGCATCTTGGAAGGAGAATGTATAGGGGAAGTAATGAAGATCCCAGCTGGGCCGTGAGTAAGACTCCTCTGTGGAGTCAGAGTGTTTTTAAATGGTTGTCCCCACTTTGCATATTTCTGCTTTGCCCTCCAGGTGAGAGTTCTCAGGCTTTATAACTGTAGAAACACAAGGCAGGGAGAGTAGCAGGTTTTGAGACTCATGGGAGAGACCTGAGAAGGTCCTAACACACACACACACACATACACACACACTGCCACCTGGCTCTGGACAGCACAACACAACCCTTTCCCCACTGCAGTGCAGCTCTCAATCCACTGGGGGAGGGTAGGTGGAAGGTCTCTGTGAGTCTGCAGCCTGAGGGCGCAGAGAGACAGCACAGAGGGTCCCCACCTCAGTGTCTGTGGAGAATCCAGAGTGCGTCTACGTTAGAATGTGCCTGTGTCTCCTTAGAGAGGGCTGTGAGGATACTGACTTCCACATGGTGCCTTCCAAACAGACATTCCCGGTGGACTCTAGCACCACGGGGCTGCAGTGCACTTCCTTCTGCTGAGAGGACCCAGGTCTCAGAGAGTGTGGGC
This sequence comes from Orycteropus afer afer, assembly GCF_000298275.1. NCBI lineage: Eukaryota > Metazoa > Chordata > Mammalia > Tubulidentata > Orycteropodidae > Orycteropus > Orycteropus afer. The sequence goes on from NW_006922787.1 coordinate 183,861, forward strand.
TTACTCAGAGCTGTCTCCCCACTCCATGCCACTGAAGCCAAAGATTAAGGTCTCAGACTCTGATTCCTCATGTTGAATGCAAGCCTTTTTCCTTTATTTGTTTAAGACAGTAGAACTTTGTTTATAAGAGAAGGATATTATTCAACATGGAGGACAGCCCCACTCCATTCATTTTTATAATTGATCTCTGAACATTGACTTGTTCTGCCATGAAGACCAAGCAAACATTGTGTTAAGAACCATTTCTACATTATCTTCAGATGAAGAGACACAGTGTACAAACAAGAGACTATGGCATGGTGTCTCCCTTCCTTCTCTGTGACATTCCCTTTGCCTCTGAGATGGACTTTTAGTCTAATAAATCAGACTCATGACTCTCAGAGGCAGGAGAGGTCTGAGAACCACGAGGCAGAGGATGCTGAAGGAGTAATGCGGCCCCAGACTCTGACAGGAAATTATTCCTTCCTCCCCCTTCACTTGCTCCTGAGG
>NW_006922787.1:184549-185944 GCF_000298275.1 Orycteropus afer afer
GGAATCCTCTGGTCCTTGACATGATCTGTAGAAGAGTGAGTCAGTTTTTGACATCACCTGGGTGCAACATTTGACCTCTGGTTAATCCCCATGCTGTAGGTTGAGCACATGTTTTCAGAGTTTTACAAGAAAGGAGGACTTGAGGGCCAAGCTTCCAATTACCGTAGACTCACCTCACACATCTGAATACCCAGAGACATCGGAGCCTGAGAACCTGCCTCTCAGTCATCCATCTATCTGTCGATCCATTTGTCTATCAACCTCACATCTAGGTCTCTTTATATCTCTTACTTGCCTCCACATTTATTTATATCCCTTCTCTCCCTCCTTATCTCGGTCTCTCTTTATAGAGCAATACCAAACCCAGGTTGTTCTAAATACTCTCCTTTAATCACTCAGGGATAGGACAAGGCTCTCAGTACTGTGTAAAAGGTCCATAAATGACACTGTTGCTGTTGTCATTGTTAGTTACCATTGAGTCAACTCTGGCTCACAGGGACCCTCTGCAGAGCAGAACAAACACAGCCTGGTCCTGCGCCAGCTCCACAATCCTTGCTATACCTGATCCATCGCCGCAGCCACTGTGTCTATCCACCTCGTTGAGTGTCTTCCCCTCTTTCATCGACCAGCACCTTACCAAGCATGACATCCTTCTCCAGGGAATGGTCCCTTCTGACAACATGACCAACGTAGATGAGACCAAGTCTGGCCATTATCCTTTCCAAGGAGCATTCCAGATGCACTTCTTCCAGCACAGATTTGTTTGTTCTTCTGGAAATCCATGGCACTTTCAGTATTCTTCATAATTACCTCAAATCAGAAACGGCAACCCTTCTTCCATCTGCCTTGTTCATTGTCAGGTTTTCACATGCATGCGAGGTGATTGAAAACAATGAATAAGGAAAACTGAAGAGGAGCTGATGCCTTTGAATTGTGGTGCTGTTGAAGATTTCTGAAAGTAGTATGGATTTCCAGAAGAACAAACAAATCTGTCCTGAATTGTTGATGGAATGCTCCTTAAAAGAGATAATGGCAAGACTTCGTCTCACCTACTTCGGTCATGTTGTCAGAAGGGAGCAGAGTCTGGAGAAGGATGCCATGCAGGTAAATTAGAAAGGTCAGGTAAAAGTGGAAGAGCCTTAATGACATGGATTGGCCCAGGGGCTGCCACGGTGAACTCAGGCAGAGCAGAGATTGGGCGGATGGCGCAGGATCGGGCAATGTTCATTGCACAGGGTCACTGTGAGTCACAGCCCACTCGGAAGCACCCAACAGCACAGTGACCACAGACTGAGTGGAAGTTCATTGCCAAGCTTCTCCTGCAGGGGGCTGTTAGCGGGGTTCAAACCACCAACCTATTGGTTCACTGCCAACTGCAAACCATTTCTGCTGCTC
>NW_006922787.1:188173-189668 GCF_000298275.1 Orycteropus afer afer
TTTGTTTTAGATAACAGGATATATCAGGAACTGGTATCTATAACTTAGAGAGAAATCAAGTTAATTATACACAATATCGAAGCCAGGTTTTCAGGAAATGACATTTGAACAAAAATTTTGGACTTTCATTCTAACAATATGGAGTCAGGCCTAACAAAGCAAAAAATCTTTATCTACACACACACACAACCACAATGACGAGAACTGTGGGGTCTGCAGGGAGAATATCAGGCTAATTTAAGAACTCCTCCCCTAGGCTCTTTGCCTCTTCTCTCCACATGGGCCCTGGCTGTGTTCCATGGGGCCTGAGCCTCCCCTGCAGCTCAGCTCTCTCCTTGCAGCGAGGTCTGTGTCTGGGCACATTGCATCTCACACTTTTTTTCATTAATTCACCCACTGATGCACTCATATATTAATGTAGTTATGCAATATCTGTATATTAACATGATTTCCATGTCTTGACCAGAAATAATATGAATGGCTTTTGCCAACAGAGTAGCTTTCTGCATGATTATCAGCACAGACAAGATCACCATGACAAAGGGGGAGTAGCCATCCCAGAAGGCAGTTTATATGGAAAAACCATCTGAAAGCTGTCCCCTGGAGGTGAAGTGTCTCTGAGTCTGGGACTGTGCCTGAGACCTTCAAGTAAATAGTGGAGGAAGCAGAGCACAGCTGTGTAAAGATAAGGGTCAGGGGTAAAAGCATGATTTTGTAGAAGACTCATATTGGCATGTCTCCGTCTTCCCAGAATCCCAGAGTGTCCTCACTAAGGGGGAGCACTGAGGTCTGTGCCCTGAGTCTCATTGGAGAAGCCCCAGCAGGGCCCCCTGAGCTTGCTCAGAACTCTGGTCCTGGTGAGAGCGGGCTGGACCATTGCCCTCCAGAGGGGACCCTCTGCTGTTTCTGCGTGAGAATGTTGCCCTCTTACAATGAACTTTGCTCATTTGGAGACCCAGTGGTAAGCACAAGTCATAAACTTAGACACTAAAATCTCATAAAATCCTCTAGGGAATCCTTTTAGACGGAGAGGAACCTAAAGGTTCTGTCAGGAAACCAGGTCTTAGCCTCCTTCTGCACCTGCCCCCGGGGACTGGGCCTTGAGCTTGGAGAGTATTGAGCAATCCCTGCAGCCTGGTTCCTCCTGGAAGCCTGGTGGGGAGGTTTGTGTCCGGGCCCACACTGACTTCCCCTCATTGTGTCTGCCACACAGTAATACACAGCTGTGTCCTCGACTTTCAGACTGTTCATTTGCAGATCCAGCGTGTTCTTGGTGTTGTCTCTGGAGATGGTGAATCGGCCCTTCACGGAGTCTGCGTAGTATGTGCTACCGCTACTAGTAATACGTGAGACCCACTGCAGCCCCTTTCCTGGAGCTTGGCGGACCCAGCTCATATAAGAATTACTGACGGTGAATCCAGACACTGCACAGGAGAGTCTCAGGGACCCCCCAGGCTGTCTCAAGTCTCCTCCAGACTCCACCAGCTGCACTTCA
>NW_006922787.1:190705-191158 GCF_000298275.1 Orycteropus afer afer
CCACTCCACTCCAGTCCTTTCCCTGGAGCCTGGTGGACCCAGCACATGACATAGTCACTGCAGTTGAATCCAGAGGCTTTGCTGGAGAGGCTCAGATGGCCCCTGTCTCCAAAAGCTGAACTTCACAGAAGAAACTTGCACACACAAAACACCATGAGAACAGTATCATGGGGAGCAGTAAGGAGGGCCGTCTCCTTTGACGGTGAAGAAAAGAAAGTCCCGCAGCAGTCTTATCCACACATTCTGGACACTGAGGAAGGCGCCAGACTGTGTCCCTCCTTCAGGAACACCAGGGACGTCTGCTGTTTATGAGCAGGGAAGGAGGCACGTGTCTCCCTGTCTCCCTGTGGTCATGTGAGCAACCCAAGAGGGCTTGTCCCTCCCGACCTCTGGATTCCAGGGAAGGCACGTAGGAACAGGTTCCTGCAATTCAATGCTCAGGGTTACTCTCCT
>NW_006922787.1:193368-193851 GCF_000298275.1 Orycteropus afer afer
ACCAGTGTCCACTAGTGAAGCTGACCTCATTCTGTCTCTTCTCTGTGTGACTGAAGTATTTCCAATGTGCTGATGGGGCAGATGTTTGGTCTTCTACTGGCGATTGTGTATCCTACCTGGACACCACCCTGTGCCACTGCCCTCAAGTGGTTGTTAGGCCCGATGTGTCCTCCGTGTGTGCTCCTCCTACTCCTGCAACACAGCTCCCACGGCTCACATCTGATTACAGGCTCCAGAGCATCCTTCAACCAGACCGACTTGACCAGGGAAACCAGATCTCCCCATTTCTCTCTCAGAACAATTGTATTTATATGTTTATCCTTGTCATGCTTTTATAAGTGAGGTATGTTTATTTACTAACTGTCCTCTCACTACAATATAACTACTAAAAGAACATTCAACTTGTGAATTCGAGTTTGATCCATGGTTCAAACAAAGTAACACAGGACAACTATTGTTGAAATGCCAAGGAGGTGGGTTGGA
>NW_006922787.1:200635-207575 GCF_000298275.1 Orycteropus afer afer
TGTTTTTGCTCACACTGCCACCCTCACTGTGATTCTCCTGCACAGGAATACTGAGCCATGTACTAGGAGTCACGGTGCTCAGCCGCAAGGGAACTCATTCTTGGATGTGTCTGTGTTGATGACTAGTCGTCCTTGTAGAGACAGCATGCAGCCTCTGTACCACTGTGACTGATGATAGATCTTTCCCAACAATTCAAGGTAGCTCATTGGGGAGAGCCTGATGCATTCTCAAGTAGCATGGTACTGGGACTGAGTCACCAATGATACTCCAGGTGAGGGTGATGGTCTGTGAGGTCCTCACCATCTGAACGTCCAATTCCTGCAATTGCCCCTGGGGCAGAGCACCTGGACAAAAGGACACAAGCACGTTAAAGAAGCCATCCCCCTTTGAATCTGCTATGACACATTCTGTGTCCCAGCCACTGACCTAATAGAAGACCCAGCACTACCTGGAGGACGATGGGGAAGGGGCAGACTTCTGCAGCTCGGTCTCCCAGTCGTAGGATTCCACACCTTCTGGTGCCTGATCTCCACAAAGGGTTTCTCCAGAACCAAATTATACAGCAGGGTAGATGTAAGCAGGAGACAGGGAAGAGCGTGATGGGAACCACAGCGATGGGCTTCAGTGAAGAACTTCCATATTCCAGTTGTTGCGATCTTACATCAATCACAGTTTCCAAACATAATTAAACTGCTGGATTAGATTTTATCTGACCTTTACTCACTTACTTACAAATTCTGAGAGCTGTTCTCACAGCAAGGCTTCATCTGCACTGAGGACTTATCAGTGACTGAAACAGGCCAAATTATCCTCGCCCTTCTTAAATCTACATTCCAGGGTACTAGGGACATAGTGCACAAGGTGTTTGACACCTAGGCACAGGCAGTTCAATGATGCTGGGCGTAAAAACGGTTGTATGTCAGCATCATCAACCTGGAAAACACATATAGAAAAAGGAAACAGGCTCAGGTTTGTGGGACATTTGAGATGAACAATGTATACTCAAACTGAGTGAAGCATGGTGACGGGTGTTGGGTATGGAGGGTCACTAGGCAAAAAATTGGATTTGAGCTGCTATGAAAACAAGCCACCCACAGTTCTGAAAAGGGAGTGAGTGGGCATGAGCTCTTCATTTTAATACAACTCTGATTCTAATTTATTCATCTGGGAACAGAGGTACTCAGTAACAGATGGAGAATGGCAGGTGTTCCGTCTTCTCTGGAGACTAACTTATCTCAGCAGAAAAGTATTTCTGTCTAGTGAACCGTCTCTCACACATACTTCTGGGGTCTGGGTCTGTTCTAACTCTTTCTGACACGGGCCCTGGCTCTTTGTACCCTCTGCAGCATCACCCGTGGGGCCTGAAGTGTCCCCTCTTCTCTTCAGGTGGTCACATGTTGCCCCCACCATACTGTTGTCTCATTGGAAAAAATCAAGGCCAAATATGTGCTTAATTTACATCTGGAGGAACCCAGAGGGCCTTGAAAGGCTTACCTGCAAGATGCCCTCCGACTCTGCTCCTCTGGATGTAGTCTGCTAACCGAACCTACTCCTCCAGAGGACCCTAAGAAGGTGCTGACTATCGGTCGGGAGAAGATTGCAGTACACTGACAAACTAAGGAATTATTCAAACAATGTGGTCACTTTATCCCATTGGAGTAAAGACACAGCCCTCCATCCTGATACTACAAAGTAGTAGTAACTCAGTTTTTTATTATTATTATTGTTATGGATTGCTATCATATCAGCTCTGACTCATGGCGACCTTGTTACAGAATGAGATGGTGCCTGGTCCTGACCATCCCCATGATCCCTGGCATGTTTGACTCAATTGATGCTGCTACTGTGTTAAACCATCTCATGCAGGGTTCCCTCACCCTTTCCTCACCCTTTAAGTTAACAAATATGATGCCACTGTCGTGTCATTCATGTTTCCCAGGCCTATGTCCAATATAAGTGAGATAATACCTTCCCATCTTCATTTACAAAAAATAAAACAAAAAACAAAAAACATTCTGTTTGTGTTTCTTCTTGGGCTAATTTGTTCATTTTACTGGACCTCCATGGTGTTTTCAATTTTTTTTCCCCAACAGCACAATGGGAACACATCAACTCTGTCATCCTTTTCATTGTCCTGCTTTCATTTGTATACAACGTTAGATAAAAGACCATGGTTTGTGCCAGACACCAAAGTGGAATCTATGTTTCTTGAATATTAGAGAGGTCTTTAGGTGTTCTGGGTGCAGTGCTTAAGCATTTCACTAATAACCGATACGTTCATGGTTCAAACCGACAAGCCACTCCAGGTAGAAAGATGATGCAGTCTGCTGCCATAAAGATTTACACATTTGGAAACTCTATGGGGCAGTTAGTCAGGTACCTGTCCCCCAACTTCCTTGATACAGCTGAGTAAATGTTTTTTTCAGTATTGCATGTGTTTATTGAAACATCCTAAGTGCTTCTTCACACAGCTCCTATTTCCTCCTCCATTATCTTATGAAAATCCCATGTATCACTGCAGAGCACGCAGTTGCCTCTCCCCAGGACTGTCAATGTGTATCGTTCATAAACTGCTTTGGATCCTACTGATCCAGTTTCAGGTGTCCTGCCCTCAGAAGTTCCCAGAATTCTAGGGTTACTGTTACTCTCAGCCGGATGAAGAAAGATGAGTAGAAGGTGTGTCATCCTTCTTCGCAAATTTGCATTCCTTCCCCAGGAATCCAATTCTCCAACCTCACCAACACTTAGTATTTTTCCTCTTCTTGTTTCCACTGTCACCATCTAGTGGGGGAGTGGGGTAATCATTGTGTTTGGGATTTCCACTTTCTTTCATTTATTTTCTTTTTCATTTTGCCTCATTTTAAAAGTTTGTTTTATATTCAACATTATGTGTACATTTAGTTTCACTCCCCATTTACCATGCCCAACCCTAACCCAGTCTCCTCCCCTCCCTATGCTGTAATCCTCCCCCAGCGCTCCTCAAAGTTATGCACCCCTATTTTTGCTGGATTCCCTCCATGTGAATGTTGCCTCTCTGGTGCCTCTGGTCTATTATTCGCAGGGTTGTATTCCCGTAGAGTATGTGCGAGTGGTCTGCGTGTATATCTTGTTTACTATTGGGCCATTTTCTTAAGACCAACGATGGTGAGTATCTTCTCCACTGTGTATCAGCCATCTCAATGTCTTCATTGCAAAGAAACATTTTATCCAAAAGTTTACCCATATTTAACTTGGTTTGCTTGTCTTTTCCTTTATGAGTCAAAGGAGTCTTTGTAAAATCTTGACACCAGACACTTTTTAGGTATATTATTATAATGTTTTAGAGTTTGGAAGAAAACTGAAATTTTAAGAAATAATGAGACAAATAAGGGTCACTAAGACAGGAAGGAACGGCCCCGACTCATAGCGACCCCTCCTTGTGTTTCCAAGGCAGTATCACTATGGAAGTAGGATTGCCCAACCTCCGAGGAGTGGCTGGTGGGTTTGAACCGCCAACCTTCTGGTTAACAGTCAAGTGCTTTAGCCACTATGCTACCAGTGCTATTAAATTGTATTAACCCATGGGTGTCAAGCCAACTCATATTATTGTGACCCTATAGGGAATAGTAGATTTGTCATCAGGTATCCAAGGTTGTAATCCACAGAAGCACGCTGATACATCTTTTTTTTTTTTTTTTCCACAGAGCACCTGGTGGGTTCAAACAACTGACCTGTTGCTTAGCAGTGAAGGACTTAAGCGCTGTGCCACAAGGGCACCCAATGAAAGACACAATACATTAGAGATGTGAACCAACAACATTTACCATCTTACATTTTCTATGTGATTAAGATTCAGTACGGCTTCCTGTGTGTCTGTTTGAGTCTTTCATGGAACTGCACTCCATTTGGTTGAATTTTGTTGGTGTCTCTGGGATGGACATGTCAGAAAAGTCTCCCTATATTCACTCCAAGAGCTGGATAAAGCTACAGGCAGAAATAGGGATGCTCACATGCACACACACACACACACACACACACAACAAAAGGCTGTGTATCTCATGGGTCTTGGGTACAAGGGCTGTGACTACCTCCCTTGCCTTAGTCAAACCCTGCTTTCTCTCTACAGTGTGGGTGACCCCAGGGACTTGCTGCCTCTACAGTAAGGGAACAGGACATATCTCTGGCACTTCTCTGAAATGAAGAACACTTTCTTTGTCCTGGTGGGTACAAGACTCTCTTGAAAGTTCCCTGGTGATTGAGAATCTTGATCCAGGTAGAGAAGGTGTCCTTTGTGTGGTGGTGGCACACCTGTCCCATGATTTTGATTCTCATATGGATGCCTACCCACATGGGACATCTCTGGTCTCCTGTGCTGCCCCTATTCCTCCCCAGGAGCACCCTGGAGAGACATGATGAGAGACATGAGACAGTTTGTGACCCCCCCTTGTATCTGGGCTCCCACTCCTGATCTTAAAGCAATGGCTAAATGTTCTTGCACCCAAATTTATTCTCATCCATACCTACAGCAGTTTTCTATTTTTTGCATCACCAAGACAAGATGGTGTATATTATTCTCTTTTATATCAGACAAATGGACAACATATCTTGGAAGGAATTTTCTGTGACATGTGTGAAAAAGTATTCCATTGTTTTATTTTGAGGTATTTCCCAGCATTAATACACTCCTATTACTTTTATTTTGGTGTTTAAGCCAAATCAGTCACCCAGTCAAGTACAACGGATGATGTATTCTGGTTCCATAGCTCTATTAAATATGAAAGCATTTATTAACTCAAACCGTGTCCTCTTACTCCTGGAGACACACATGCACATATTCCTTCTAATCAAACAGATACACATTTTTAAGATAAATAATTATTTTTAGTATGCTGTGTGACATGCATTCTATCATTCATAACAAAGAGACAAAATAAAGTAAGAAACCTAGACACAGACGAATTTACAAGATAGGTGAGACATTCATCATTGTAATGAAAGTTCCAGGAGAAGTTTGGATGGCCTTTATATGTAAGAATGCTTCCTGTAGTTCCAATACAACTTTTGAACTACTAAATAACAGTGAGTGCCATGGAATCATGAAAAGTAGAGATAATCTCTGAGGGAACTGTGAGATGTGGAATGAGGGATAACATTACTGATGTCAGATGCATTTTAGATGAAAGCAAAGAATAACAGAAAGATGTTTGCCTTGTTTTATTGATTATTAAAAATGTTCAACTATGTAGATCATAACAAATTATGGATAACATTGGGAAGAATTGAAATTCCTGAACCCAGAATTTTGCTCATGAGGGACCTGTACATAGACCAGGAAGCTGTCCTTCAAATAGAACAAGAGAATACTGTGTGGTATAAAATCAGAATATGTGTGTATCGGGGTTTATCCTTCACAGTTATTCAATCTGTATGCTGAGCAAATTGTCTGAGAAGCTGCACTATATGAAGAATTATGTGAAGTCAGTATGGAGAAACACTTGTCAACAACCAGCAATAAACAGAAGAAACAACCTTGCTTGCTGAGTGTGAAGAGGACTTGAACCCCTTGTTGATGAAGATCAAAGAATAGAGTCTTTGTATGAATTACACCTCCACAAAAAGAAAATAAATAAATCTCACATGTGGACCAATAAGCAATATTATGGTATATGAAAAAAAGATAGAAGTTATCAAATATTTCATTTTACTCAGATCCACAACAAACACCCATGGAAGAAGCAATCAAGCAATGAGATTGTGTACTGCTCTCGGCAAGTGTACTGCAAAAGATCTCCTTAAAGGGCTGATGAACAAAGGTGTCACTTTGAAGACTAAGGTGTGCCTAATGCAACCAAAACCAAACACACCGTCATTAAGTCAGTTCTGACTTGTGGTGACCCCAATTGGGTTTCTATGGTTGTAAAACCTTCTGGAAGTACCCTGTCTCATCTTCCTCCACAGAGAAGCTGCTGGGGTTGAAATGCTGACCTTCTGACTACGAGCCAAACATCTTACCCACTAGGCCACCAGAGCTCCTTGTGCCTAATCCAGGTGGTGGTCTCTTCAATCACCCTGTATGCATGTGACAGGTGGAGAATAAAGGAGAAGACTAAGAAGAATGGATGCCTTTGAATTATGGTGTTGGAGACAAATACTGAGAATACCATGACTGCCAGAACAATTAGCTAACCAGTCCTGGAAGGAGTGCAGCCAGAATGCTCCTTAGAAGTGAGAATCACCAGACTTTGTCCGACGTACTTAGGCCATTTGGTCAGAAGGTACAGTCCCTTCAGAAGGATATCATTCTTGGTATATTAGAGGGTCAACAGAAAAGGTGAACGTTCTCCACAAGATGGATTGACACAGCAGCTGCAACAATAGAGTAAGTACAGGAAGGTTTGTGAAGACAGCGGAGGACAGGGCAGTGCTTTGTTCTGTTGAATGCAGGGTGTCTAAGTGTGTGAATCAACTCAGCGGCACCTAACAACAAAACAACAATTTCAGTTAATGTAAGAGACCTACTGCGTATCCTTTTGTTTCCATTTCAGCCATTCTAATAGGTATTTGTTGAAATATCTCAATAACAGTGGGTTCCATGGAATCATGAAAAGTAGAGATAATCTACTCTGTAGCCCCAGGATTACAGGTGAGGAGAGACAACTCAGGGATGCCCAAAACAGCAGGTGGGAAGAGCAGGAGAAAGGGGATTAAAATCCAGGAAGCCAGAGAGAAGAGCAATCAGCTGAAGGGATTACGTGTGGAGAGGAAACTCAAGCCCACCCAAAGCAGCAGGATGGGAAAGCAGGAGAAAGGGGATAAAAGCCAGGAACACTGACAGAGGAGCAGTAAGCCCCAGAGATACAGGTGAGGAGAGACAACTCAGGGACGCCCAAAGCAGCAGGCCAGAAGAGCAGGAGAAAGGGGATTAAAAGCCAGGAAGCCAGACAGAGGAACAGTAAGCCA
>NW_006922787.1:211543-212762 GCF_000298275.1 Orycteropus afer afer
TGCTGGTGACTGAGAAATGTCCACGTCTAAACTGAGAAATTACTTCCTCTTCCTGAGGCTGCAGTGAGAATGTGAGGAATTAGAGCTGCGAGGAACAAGCCACGCAGTGTCCCTGGGGACAGTTGAGAACTAGGGGAGCGGAGGAAGACACAGGAAACCACTAGCAGAGAGAGCCTCCTCCACAGGTGTCCTTGCGGTGGATCCTCCTTCAGGGTGTCCTGAGCACCCCCTGCCATCTGGTCCCTGCGGGGAAGCTTGGGTCTGAGCTCCAACTGAACCTGGATCACAGTGCCTTGGGCACAGTAATATGTGCCTGCGTCCTCATCTGTCACAGTGTTCAGCTGTAAGAACACTTTGTTCTTGCTTGTGTCCCTGGAGATGCTCATCCGAGACTGGAGTTTGGGGCTGTAGTTGGTGTTTCCATTAGCCCAGATCAAACCGAGCCACTCAGCCCATTCCCTGCATGAAGGCAAATCCACGACATGGCATATTCAGAAATTGATAGTGTGTAGGTGGCACAGGTGAGCCTGAGCATCTGAGAGGGGCACACTGTCCCCTCTCCCCATTGCACAATATGTTCCTTGGCTGGGACACCTGGGAACAGAAACACTGTGAGTGAAGTAGACACACTTCTTCACTCATCACTTATTTATGCAACTCACAGGCCACTCATCATAGACAGTAGCCATCAGGCAGAGGATGACTGGTGGGAAATCCATGTGTGCCTGGTGGAGACTCTTCTTGACAAAGGCCCTGGCCCAGAGTGAGCAGGCAGATGGCACTCTTCACCCCAGCCTCAAGTTCTTTTTGAACCTGGCTTATTTGCATGAGTGGAGCTGGACACAAGGTGGAGCAGTTCTATGAGATGAAGATCACAGTTTATGTGGCTCTTCTGTGGGGAGGAGACAGTAGAGGTCACAATCCCATTGAGAAATGGAGGGAACACCCTGAAAACATGAAGATATTCAGTGAATAAGTGCAAGACTTAATTGCTTTCCCCAAGTACCTCCAGGCTCTCCTCATTTCCAAATTTTCCTTGGAAGGGCAGTTGAAAGTTGTGCTTAGTATACTGAGTTTTTGCAGGAGGAGAGGGGCTAAAGGGCATAGGGCAATATGATCTCTTCCTGTAACCTTGAAAATGTACAAACACTCAAACAAAACATAGATCATTAGAGACTCAGACCCAGGGAGCAACAGTGACAGGTTCGGCTCTTGTAGC
>NW_006922787.1:213748-214617 GCF_000298275.1 Orycteropus afer afer
ATATTGAAATATTCTGTGGGAAAAAAATATTGAAAGATACAGGAAATATCAAAAGAAGATGGAAGGAAACACAAAATCACTGAAAGTATGCGGGCAATCCAACCTTGTGTGGTGAATGTGAAGATGAATTAAAGCACTTACTGTTGAAGATTAAAGATTACAGTCTACATTATGTATCACAGTTTAACATAAAGAAAATAAAAATCCTGCCTACTGGAACATTAAACAGTATCATGATAAAGGAAGAAAGAGATTGAAGTTGTCAAAGATTTCATATTACTTGGTTCCATCATCAACAGCAACAAAAGCAGCAGTCAAGAAATCAAATAACGTATAGCAGTGGGCAAATCTGCTGCAAACAAACTCTTTAAAGTGCTGACGAGCAAAGATATCTCATTTGAAGACTAAGGTGCATCTAGCCCAGCCATGGTATATTCAATAGCCTCATATGCACATGAAAACTGGACAACCAATAAGGAAGGCCAAAGATGAGTTGATGCTTTTGAGTTGTGGTGTTGGCGAATAATAGTGACAGTACCATGGACTGCCGGAAGAACTAACAAATCTGTCCTGGAGGAAGTGCAGCCAGAATGCCCTTTGAAGCAGGGATGGCCCGACTTCATCTCACCCACTTTGGTCATATTATCACAAGGGACCAGTCCCTGGAGAAGGATATCATGTTTGGTAAAATGAAAGGTCACCACAACAGGTGACTGCCCTCGGTGAGGTGGATTGACACAGAGGCTACCACAGTGGGCTCAGATACAGAAGGTATTGTGAGGCTGACGCAGGTTCCAGGAGTGTTTCATTCTGTTGTACATGGGGTCACTATGAGTCAGAACTAACTCAATGACACCTATCAACCACAA
>NW_006922788.1:0-513 GCF_000298275.1 Orycteropus afer afer
GCCAACAGTATACCTTCTCAGTCCTTCCTCAGAGGTATATCAACTCCCCAGCACTATGTCATAATTTACTCCATAGGGATCTTGATCACCTTTCCCTTCCACAAGACATCACACCGGTCCATTATATTGATGACATTATGCTGACTGGACCTAGTAAAGCAGAAGTATCGATGACTCTAGACTTATTGGTGAGACATATGTGTGCTAGAGGTTGGGAAATTAACCCAACAAAAATTCAAGCACCTTCGAGATATTCCCACTAAAGTGAAGGATAAGTTATTGTATCTGGCTTCCCCCACAACTAAAAAGGAGGCAGAATGTCTGGTGAGTCTCTTTGAATTTTGGAGGCAACATATCCCTCATTTGGGTGTGTGGCTGTAGCCTATTTATCAAGTGACTCACAAAGCTGCTAGTGTTGAGTGGGGTTCAGAGCAACAGAAGGCCCTGCAACAGGTTCAGGCTGCCATACAGGCTGCTCTGCCACTTGGGCCATATGATCTGGCTGATCCAATG
>NW_006922788.1:997-1602 GCF_000298275.1 Orycteropus afer afer
ATGGAAGTGGTATATCAGAGATCGGGCTTGAGCAGGACCTGAAGGCACAAGTAAGTTGCATGAGGAAGTGACCCAAATGCCTATGGTCTCCACTCTAGTCACATTACCTTCCCTGTCCCACTCTGCACCTATGGCCTCATGGGGAGATCCTCACTTGACTGAGGAAGAGAAAACTCATGCCTGGTTTACAGATGGTTCTGCACAATATGCAGGAACCACTCGAAAGTGGACAGCAGCAGCAGTACAACCCCTTCTGGGACTTCCTTAAAGGACAGTGGTGAAGGGAATTCCTCCCAATGGGCAGAACTTCGGGCTGTGCATATGACGGTTCACTTTGCAGGGAACAAGAAATACCCAGAAGTGCAATTATATATAGATTCATGGGCTGTGGCTAACAGCTTAGCTGGATGGTCTGGGACTGGGAAGGAGCATGACTGGAATATTGCTGATAAGGATGTATGGGGAAGAGGCATGTGAATAGATCTCTCTGAATGGGCCAAAGAAGTAAATATATTTGTGTCCCATGTGAATGCCCACCAAAAGGTGACCTCAGCAGAGGAGGACTTTAACAATCAGGTGCATAGGATGACACGTTCAGTGGAAAC
>NW_006922788.1:1761-2320 GCF_000298275.1 Orycteropus afer afer
GGACCACTTCCATCATGGAAAGGACAGCATTTTGTTCTTACTGGAATAGATACTTATTTGGGATATGGATTCGCCTTCCCTGCACGCAATGCTTCTGCTAAAACTATGATCCATGGACTTACAGAATGCCTTATCCACCATCATGGCATCCCACACAGCATTGCTTCAGGTCCAGGGATTCATTTCACAGCACATGAAGTGCGGCAGTGGGCTTATGCTCATGGAATTCACTGGTCTTACCATGTTCCCCACCATCCTGAAGATGCTGGTTTGATAGAATGATTGGCCTCTTAAAAACAAAATACGGCACCAGCTAGGTGGTAATACATTGAAGAGTTGGGGCAATGTTCTTCAGGAGGCTGTATATGCTCTAAACCGGCGTCCAATATATGGTTCTGTTTCTCCAATAGCCAGGATTCATGGGTCCAGGAATCAAGGTGTGGAAACAGGAGTGGTACCACTCGCTATTACCCCTAGTGACCCACTCAAAAAACTTTTGCTTCCTGTCCCTGCTACCCTATGCTCTGCGGGTCTGGAGATCTTAGTCCCAAAGGGAGGA
>NW_006922788.1:4342-9194 GCF_000298275.1 Orycteropus afer afer
TCCACTTTTGTATCCTTCCCTTCAAGGCTCAGGGGCCCAAGATTATCTTCTGTGTCTTTGTTAATTGGTTTCCCTTTTCTTTGTTGAAGAGGGTCTGTGCAGTCCTTCTGCCTAGTCTGCCATCTTGCTGGAACTCCTGGGATGTGCATTTTTGAAGTATAAAAGGGATAACGGCTAGAAAAGCCAGGGGGTGGCTGCGGTGTAGTAAATTACCTGGTTTGGCTTTTCTAGTCTTTGTAAACTCAGAGGTGGAAATTGCCATGGGCAACTGAGGAGCTCCTGATTGTAAATGTTATCTACCTGGGGTATATCTGTTGGGAGTGGCACAAAGCAATGTTCTGGGAAGCTTCTTCTCTTTCAGGTGCTTAGTATTCTGATGTTATGATTGGCTAGTTTAGCCACTCTGCCAGGCTCAAAAGGAATCTTCCTGGAGGCAGAAGTCTCTCTGACTGCTGGCTGAGAAAGATGTGCTGCTGAGAGAAACATGCTCCTGAGAAACACACGCTGCTGAGAAAGAGACACCGGGAGACACACATTGCTGAGAGAGACACCAAGAAACATGCATTGCTGGGGGAGTGGCTGAGAGAGACTGTTGGCTGAGAGACAGCGGGCTGAGACTGAGCATTTTTCCTGAACTTGAATTGTAGCCTGGTGCTTCCCTAATAAACCCCTTTAATCTGTGGGTTCTGTGTGGCCACTATAGTGAATTATCAAACCCAGCAGAAAGGTGGTGAGTGTTGCAGGAGAAACAGTTGTTGTCAGGGTTGATGAAAGTGCTGAAGGGAGGCAATATGTCTGGCCTCACAGGAATAGGCCTTGAGCTACTGATGGTGATTCTGCCTTTTTATTGTACAGTTAGAGGAGGTCAGAAGATGGGGCCACCCTGCCCCTTTAGCAGCACTAACCTACTAGAGTGTCTTCAATTTGGATAGCAGAAATTCCAGTCCACAGTTAGCACATTCTAAAATCCAAAGGGATCAAAATCAGCAAGCTGTGTTTCTTCTTTTTGAGCAATTATTTGTAGTTGCTTTATAGTGACTTTGCATTCACAGATGTAGAAGAACCACCAGATTACTTAAAAACCAAGGATGAGTGGATATCCTACCTACATTCTTAAATGGTGTCCTGACAACTAGAGCATTGTTTGAGATCTGAGTTCCTAAGAGTCAGCACCACATGGTGGGGGTGAGGGGTTTGTATCATAACACAACACATGTGCAGAGTAAGCAATCTGTGTGTGGGAGTGTGTGCTGCTAAACATTTCACTTGAAGTCCCACCAATTAGAATATATAAACATGAGATCATTTTCCACAAACAATAAATGCAATAAATAGCCAAGAATTAGCTGTTTCCATTAATTGGTCTGATAGAGCCTGATGGAATTAGCTAATTAGAATTAGAACCTTAATGTTCATGCCATTGAATCAGATTCGACTCTTAGTGACCCCTCCTTGTATTTCCAAGGCAGTATCAGTACAGAAGTAGATTGACCAAGAATATACAAAATCTATATCAAAATACACTTTATAATTCTAATTAAGGACATAGGTGATGATCAGAATAAAGGGAGATATCCCATTCTGTTGATGGGATGAGTTAATATATAAAATATTTTAATTCTCCAAACTCAATGCAGGCTCTAGGATCTCTGGCACACCTTGGCATGCCTATCCAGAGTTGGCTGCTCATACTTCCAGTCAGGCCATGGGGCATGGCTGGGGGACATGTGGGCCCTCATTGCCTCATGCCCAAACTGAGTAGTCCCTAAGTTTTCCACCTGGGGTCCAAGATGCCAGGAGAGCCTGAGAGGCATCATTGATTCAGTGCCCACCACGTGCTAGGCACAATAAGCCTGGCAAGGTAGGGAGAATCACTTCCATTTGACAGCTGGTAAACTAAGCTGAGGACAGGAGTAATCATCACAAGCCCACAGCTGGATGTGGAGAGTTGGATGTAAAGTCTGAGCTGCCTCTGTCTCCAAAGACACGCGGTTACACTGCCTCTCATTGCAGGACAAGCCTGGAGAGCTGCCCTGGTCTCCCCTGCCAGTTACTGGAAGTGACATCTGAGGGGGTGGGTGATCAAGATGGACACATATAGCCACATCAGTGAGTCTTTTTCTCTCTAATTTCACAGTGATTTGTCCTCTGTAATGACTGAGGACGTGGCTAGGGCAGGACTTGGTATCCCCTGTTTACATATGAGGACACTAAGGTTCAAGGAGGTTTCCAATTGTCAGAGCTGGCAAGCAGTACAGATGCAAACCACATGTGCTGATCCCAAGTCAGGGGCTCTTTCTACACAGTCAGATCTGGGCTGAATCCCAGTCCCTTGCAACCTCCCTCCTGTGGCCAGTTTAGGAACAACACCAAAAGGGGACAAAGCCCTGCAGATTTCAAGGTGAAGGTGAATAAACACTGTCATAATGAGCAAACATTAGTGGTTTGTCCCTGACTGTACTTTTGTATCTGCCACAAAACAGAAAGACATACAGACCTGTCCCAGGGTCTTGATCTAGAGCAGGGCTGTCCAACAGAAGTACCGTGCAAACCCAAATGGCAGCCACATATGGCATCTTAATGTTCATGACTTCAAGTCTCATTAGACTCATAGAGACCCCTGCTTGGGTTTCCGAGGTGGTATCACTACAGAAGTCTATTGCCCAACCTTCCTTCTGAGGAGTGGCTGGTGGGTTTGAACAGCCAGCCTTCTGGTTAGCAGTCAAATAGTTTATGCTTTATGCCACCAGAGCTCCTAAAAGAAAGAGGTGAAATTACTTTTGTTGTTGTTGTTGTTAGGTGCTGTCGAGTTGTCTCTGACTCACAGCAGCCTTACTCACAGCAGAACTAAACACTGCCCAGTCTTGTGCCAGGCTCACGATCCTTGCTATACCTGAGCCCATTGTTGCAAGCACTGTATCAATCCATTTTGTTGAAGGCCTTCCCCTTCTTTGTCGACCTTCCATTTTATCAAGCATGATATCCTTCTTCAGGGAAATGGGTCCTTCTGACAACATGACCAAAGAAGGTGAGACGAAGTCTGGCCATTCTCACTTACAGGGAGCATTCCTGCTGCACTTCTTCCAGGACAGATTTGTTAGTCCTTTTAGCAGACCATGGTACTCTTAGCATTCTTCTCCACCACCACCACTCAAAAACATAGACTCTTTTTTGTCTTCTTTATTCATTGTCCAGCTCTCACATGCATAAGAGGCGATTGAACGTACCATGCCTTTGGTTAGGTGCACCTTAGTCTTCAAGGAGACATCCCAGATGAAGATTGTGCTCTTTCTCACTCGAAAGAGGTCTTTTGCACCAAATTTACTCAATGCAATATGTCCTCTGATGTCTTGACTACTGCTTCCATTGGTGTTGATTGTAGATCCAAGTAATATGAAATCCTTGACAAATTCAATCTTTTCTCCATCTACCGTGAAGCTGTTGATTGGACCATTTGTGTGGGTTTTTGTTTTCTTTATATTGAGGTGTAATCCATACTGCAGACTGTAGTCTTAATCTTCAATAGTAGGTGCTTCAGGTCATCCTCACTTTCAGCAAGCAAAGTTGTGTCATCTGTGTATCGCAGGTTATTAATGAGGGTTTCTCCAAAGCTGATGCCACATTCTTCTTCACATAATCCAGCTTCTCAGATTATTTGCTCAGCATACAAGTTGAATGAATAAGACCAACTCCCTTCTTGATTTTGAAGCATGCAGTATCCCCTTGTTCTGTTTGAATGACAGCCTCCTGATCTATGTACAGGTTCCTCATAAGTACAATCAAATGTCTTGGAATCCCCATTCTTCTCAATGTTATCCATAATTTGTTATAATCCACACAGTCAAATGGTTTTGCATAGTCAATAAAACACAAGTAAGCAGCTTTCTGGTATTTTTTGCTTTCAGCAGAAATGATGTCAGATCCATCTGACATCAGCAATGAGATCCCTCATTCCACGTCCTCTTCTGAATCCAGCTTGAATTTCTGGAAGCTCTCTGTCAATATACTGCTGAAACCGTTTTTGACTTATCTTCAGTAAGATTTTACTTGCACATGATATTAATGGTATCGTTCAATAATTTCCACATTCTCTGGGATCACTTTTCTTTGGAATGGGTACAAATATGGATCTTTTCCAGTCAGTTGGCCAGGTAACTGTCTTCCAAATCTCTTGTCATAACCAATGAGTGCTGCAAGTGGGGCATCCATTTGTCGAAACATCTCAATGGGTATTCCATCAATTTCTGGAGCCTTGTCTTTGCTGATTCTTTCAGTGCAGCTTTGACTTCTTCCTTCAATACCATTGGTTTGTGATCACATACCACCTCCTGCAATGGATGAACAGCGACCAATTCTTTTTGGTACAGTAACTCTGTGTATTCCTTCCATCTTCTTCTTCATCTTTTTTTAAAAAATGCATTTTATTGAAATATAATTTATGTACAGTGAAATACACAAAACTAAAGTGACATGGGTCAATGAATTTTTTTTTTGTTCTTTCTTTTTGCAGTGTTCCCTCTCCTCCCTCCAACCCCTGGCAACCAACAAAGAAAGTTTTCCCCATATATAAACCTTTCTTTGACCGCCACAATGAACTAATACTATTTTTGTCCTTCTGTGATTGACTTATTTCACTCAGCATAATGTCCTCTTAGTTCATCCGTATTATGCGGTGTTTTGCAGACTCTACATGTATCTGTTTCTGTCCTGGCTCTCACCTCTCTAGGATATATATCTAGTAATGAGATTCCTGGGTCCAATGGAATCTCCAATTCCAACTTTCTAAGGAATCACCATATTGCTTTCCACAGTGGTTGTGTCACTTCATAGTCACACGAGCAGTGTATGAGAG
>NW_006922788.1:29823-32746 GCF_000298275.1 Orycteropus afer afer
GGGAGAAAACCTAAATGCCCATCAAGAGATGAATGGATAAATGAAAAGTGGTACATCCATACAAGGGAATACTACTCAGCCAGTAAAAGAAACGAAGTATTGATTGATATGCTAAAATACAGATGAAGCTTGAAGACTTTAAGGTGAGCAAAAGAAGTTAATCATAAAAGGACAGATATTGTTTGACTGTACAAAAAGCCAAGAACTGATATATGTATAGAGACTAAAGTTTATCAGTGCTTATCAATGTTAAAGAAGAATTGATGCCTTTGAATTATAATGTTGACAGAGAATATTGAATATACCATGGATTCCCAGAAGGACAGATGGGAGGGGCCAGTTACTAAAGAAGGACATCAAGCTTGGAAAGTAGAGGGTCAGTGAAAAAGAGGAAGACCCTCAAGGAGATGGATTGACACAGTGACTGGAGCAACAGGTTCAAACCTAGAAATGGTTGTGAGGATGGCAGAGGACTGGGCAATGTTTCCGTTGTACATATGGTCATCACGGGTCAGAACTGACTCAGCAGCACCTGACCAGAACAACAAGTGGGGCGGATGGGAAAGAGGACATATATGGAGTACTGAGTTTCCATTTATAGTGATGGAAAAATCATGTTGATTAAAGGTACGGTTGTAAGCCATTTATTTAAGTGCTATCAATAAGTGCAAATGGCAAATATCATGTGATAGACGTATTCACAACAAGGACAAAAAAGAAAAGCATAGTTGCTGAGACTGCTTATGTACAAGCAAACACTTCATGAGATTTGGTTCCTTGGTTTGGAGGTTTAGGATGGTGGTTTCATGGGACATCATAGTTAATTGTCCTAATAAGGTGTTTAATGCTTCTATTATACATTGTAATTTGTGCCATGGTGCTTGAGGTAGTAAAATCTTGCAAAAACCATGCATGGCACAGTAACTAGTCTCCCTATTCTGTTGGAGCAACAGAGGAAGATGGAGAGTCAGGAACAGGAGGAGGAAATGGAATGTGCTGATAATTACTTCCACGAGCAGTGCCTCTTTTGCATAAGAGCAGAAGAACTTGATGGTGTCCAAGTTTTATTGCTGAACATTTTGATGAAAAATTGTACAGAAGAATCCTGATCAAAAGGAGGAGAATGCAGAACAGGATTTCAAAATCTCATCAAATCCAGATTTTCTCAAGCCATGGAGGGTAGATGAACCCCTGAAGTTATTGCCCTGAGACCCCATGTAAACCTTAAACCAAAAATAATGTCTGCTTGAGCATGATACTCTTTTAAAATCTATCTATGTGGGATCAAGTTGACAATCACAATTCAAATGATTATTAGAAGGCCTTAAGGCACAGTGAATGTGTGGGAAGGTGAGAGGAATAGTTAAGAAAAGGAGGGTGAAAGTAGCTGCACAACTCAAAGGATGTAATCAGTGGTGCTGGATGGGACATGTAGAGACTTTTCAATTGGTGCCTGTTTTCCTGTGTACATTCTCACTGTCAACATCAAAATAAATAAAAAATTTAAAGAAGAAAAGAAATAGCTTTACTGAGATGTAATTAATAGATCACACATTTAACCCATTTCGAGTGTACAGTTCAATGGCTTTTAGTATATTGAAGTTGTGCCGTCATTGCCACACTCAATGTTACACCATTTTCATCATCCTGAAAAGAAATCTCATACCCATAAGCTCTCACTCCCTATTCTCTGCAAACTCTTCCTAGCCTCAGGCAACTATCATGTTCATTCTGTCTGAATAGACTTGTCTTTCTGGACATTTCCTATGAACGGAATCATATAATATGAGACCTTTTGTGACTGGTTTCTTTCACTTGACACATTGTTTTCAAGGTTCATCCATATTGTAGCAAGTATCAGTACTTCATTTCTTTTTATTGTTGAATAATATCTCAGGTGTATGGATATACCACATTTTTTTATGCTCTCTTCAAATAAAGGACATTTGGGTTGTTTCCACTTGGGAGGTGTTATAAATAACCCTGATAGGCTCTTGAAGCTGGCAGGGTGGGGAGGTAACCATGCATGCCCTATACCCAGTCCAGGACCACAGGGAAAAAGAGCCTTCTCGCCAGGCCCATTATCAGCCAACCTCTGCACCATGCTCATTTCCTGTTTTTCTCACCTGCACACAAAGACCTCACCATCCAGACACATCACACTTGCTTCTGCTCCAAGCCTTCCTCAAATCTCTCAGCTCCCCTCCTGGATGCCTTGATTTCTGAATCCAGCCCATCTCTCAAGGTCCACCCTAAATATCATCTCCTCCAAGATGCCCTCTCTAAATGCTCCCAGCCCAGGGAACACTGCCAGCCATTACTGGTGCCTTGAACTTGCAAAAGGATGTGGATGAGGCATCTTCTGACCTCCTCCAGCCTTCTGAGGGGGTAACAGAATCACCATCCACAGCCCAAGGCTTATTCTATGAGACCAGACATGCCATCACCCTCCAGCCTTTTTACCATTCTGACACCAACTGCCCCTCCCACAGCACTCTCTGCTGGGTTTGGTAATTCATTACAATGGCCACATGGAACTTATAGACAACACTCATGATTATGGGGTTCATTAGGGAAGTAACAGGTTACAATTCTGTTTCCAGATCACTCTTGGGATCCATGTCTTTGATTAGGACAGTCTCCCCTTTGTTATGACCTCTGGCAAGCATTTCTGACCCCTGACCTCTTGGCTTGGCCTCTGCCCTGCTTAAGCAAAGGTTTCAATGCTCTTTGAGCTCTTCCAATAGGTACACCTATGTGCACACCTTCTGCCAGCAAGTCTCCTGCCCAAAGGCACTCAGCTTTCTCACTCTGTGGGCCGGCAAGCCCACTGCTCTATCCTGTGCATCTTGGTGCTTCTGCAATCTCTCTTCCTGTCATCTATGCCAGTTATCTCTGCCGGTCAACTCTGGCAGTTGTCTCT
>NW_006922788.1:33964-35350 GCF_000298275.1 Orycteropus afer afer
CAGTCAGGAAGATGGGAGGCACCAGGGTGCTCATGCTGCTGCTGCTACTGCTCCTGGGTCTGAGTTGGGCAGAGTCTGTCTCCGTGGCCAACGATGACAGTGTAGGCCAGGACAAGGCCGTGGAATTTGCTGTCAACACCCAGAATGAAAAGTCGGATGACAACGGGTTTGCTCTCGGTGGCCTGGAACCTGAACTCCAGCCAGATTGGGTGAGGAGGAGCATGGTGGGCCCAGGGCACAGCCACCATAGCCTGAACGTTTTAGAGGGATGAGGGTGAAGGGTCCTGCTGCCCTGATGGGCTGGGAAGCTTTAGGAAGGACCTTCTCACTGCTCTCAGCCTGTTTCCCTTTCTATAAGATAATAGCAGCCATCCCCTTGGGCAGTGGTCTGCACATTTTTTTTTTTTCAAATGGTATGATAGGTATGACTGGTGTCATGATGTGGTAGACATAGTGCCAGATATGGGGGTCATAGGGACCTAGGTTCAAGTCCCTGCTTTGCTACCTTGGCTGCATGGCCTTAGCTAATTCACTTGCCTTCTTTGGTCCACATTTTGGACCTGGTGGATGGTGGTGGGTTCTTTCTTTCCTCACTGCGAGTCCCCTCTGGGCCCTCCACACTTGCACCTCTCAAGTGTGGGTTTTTCAGGAGCATTCTACCCTTCTAACACTCACATCCTACCCTTGGCTCATGACAATGTTCTCTGCTAATCTTTTCAGCCTGTAAGAGTGCGCAGAAGTGTAGGATACCGAATCAGACGTCTGATTAGATGGTGTCCACGGCCTGGCATTTGTCGGTGGATCATTGTTTGAAGAGATGGCTCTACTTGCCTGGCCCTGGTCTAATGACCACCCGTTTACAGTCCCCCTTCTTGATCCCGTCCTGAACCATCCACTGTGTACTGCCCTGGCTCAGCACAATAAAATCTCAGCTCACAACCTAGTCCGTGTCCTCCTTCCTCTTCTCGTGTCCTATTGCAGAACCCCAGAGGAATCCAAGACTGCCTCTCCCTGCATTCTGCCTCCACTCCAGACCAGTCTTTCCCATCTCGCCCTATATCTCAGACCCCCAACTTTCATCTATCCTCCTTGTCACTGTCAGGGTAAGACATTGATTACTGGGTCTCATCACATGGGTCATGGATGGACGTAGAATTGGAAACTTACATGCTGGCTACACAGACATGTAGCCCTGAGGTGATGGGTTAACTATGATAGTAATACAAGTGTACTTCAGGTGTGACCAACGCTACCCCTTGAGGTATGAGAAGTCATAGAGGAGGATGGCAGAGGCTACAGCATCAGGAGGGGAGGAGGGGAGATGTGAGATGGAGTCGGTAACAGTTCCAGGGCAACAGCCTGAGCAATGGTGTGGGGGCCAGCAGG
>NW_006922788.1:39700-40367 GCF_000298275.1 Orycteropus afer afer
GTAGGATTGCCCAACCTTCCTTCCGAGGAGTGGCTGGTGGGTTTAAACCGCCAGCCTTCTGGTGAGCAGTCAAGTGCCTTAGGCACTATGCTACCAGAGCTCCTGTTAGGTATATTATATAGAGAGAGCTTTCTTAAAGCACATATAAATCTGTATGTAGAAATATTATCTGCCAAACCAATATGTGGTCATTGGTATTCTCCCTTTTACCTACCAATACCTGATCATTATGCCTGTCTACCTATATATCCACCCATATATTGATGTTTTTGGTACTGAGAATGCGGTATCGTATATGTAAAAGTTTACCTGTTTTATTTATTTCTGCTCTAATTTTTATCTTATCCTTTTTTCCTGGAATGTGTAGGCTTCTTTGGTTGCTCTTTTTCTAATGTGTGTTGTTGACTTAAGGTATTGATTTGGGTTCTTTTTTGATGTGTGCATTTACTGCTATAAAGTGACCTCTGATTGCTGCTTTTGCTGTGTCCCAAATGTTTTGGTGTGTTGTGTTTTCATTCTCATTTGCTTTAAAGATTATTATTATTTTTTTTTTTTGTAATTTCTTCTGTTGTTGCAGTTTTTCAACAAGGTGTTATTCAGTTTCCATTCCTTTGATTTTGCCCCCTGATCATCGTATAATTGGTTTCTAATTTTATAGCATTGTTAT
>NW_006922788.1:41082-45472 GCF_000298275.1 Orycteropus afer afer
TTTTAGCCATTCTGCCACTCTCTAATTGTTGACTCATGCATTTATTCCATTCATGGTCAGTGTAATTAGTGATAGATATGAATTCCCTGCTGTCATTTTTGTGCATTTTTTATTGTGATGTTGATGGTTTCCTTGTTCTATTTTTTTTTTTTTTTGCTGAGTTCATTTTATTATCAGATTTTCTTTTTATATTTTCATTGTTGTTGCTTTTTGTTTTCTAAGTCCTTTTGATTTCTTTCTTAATTTGGTTAGAAGCCTTATTCATTTTCTTTGTGGTTGCTCTGTAGTTAATTTCTTCTTCCCAAGTTTGGAAAAAGGAACTCTGGGGCATTGTGGTTAAGATGTTGGGGTTGTAAATAAAACTTTGGTGGTTTGAACCCAACAGTAGCTATGTGGGAGAAAAAATGAGACAGTCTTGTTCTGTAAGATTAATAGCCTTGGAAACAGTTTTGGGGTCACTATGACTCAGAATCAACTCAATGACTGTGGGAGTGGATAATTTTGAAACCAGTCTCTTCTGTATTGATGCCTTCTGGGTTTCTTCTCCATTTGGAAGTTCTCTAATCATATCATTCATTCCCTCTTTTTGCTTTGTAGGTGTCATCATCTACACATTGATGCCTGTGGTTCTCTATTTTCAATTTTGTGAGCTTATTTTAATTTTGAGGGTTTTTTTGGGTTTGTTTTCTGTGTGATGTTGTCAGGTATATTAATCTTAGTTTATTTTCTTTCACTATTGGTTTTCTAAGTGTTTCCTTTAGCATTTTTTTAAAGGTTCTTCTTCTTCTTCTTTTTAAATTATCTTAATTTATGTTTATCTTGTATTTGAGGGAGAGTTTTACTAGGTATATAATTCTTGGTGGGCAATATTTCACTTTCAAGGTTTTTAAAATGTCATTCCATTGCCCTCTTGTTCTGGGGTCTATTCTATTTGGGGTTTGTTGGACTTCCTGAATGGATATATTTTCATCTTTCATCATATCATGGAAGTTCTCTTCCAACAAATCTTGCACAATTTTCTCAGTGGTTTTCTTTTTCTCTCCCTGTTCTGGAGTTCTGATGACATGTATGTTGTTCCTTTTGATGGTATCCTACATGAACCTTAGGCTTTCCTCATTTTGTTTTGATCTTTTTTCTGATTGATCCCTTTCCAAAGAAGTATTCAGGTATTTGTCTTCAATCTCATTAATTCTGTCTTGCATTGATTCGATTCTACTTCTTTGCCCTTTCAATGTGTTATCTATTTCTGAAAATTTAGTATTAATCTTCTGGATTTCTTTTGGTAGATTTTGTATCATTTCTAATTTTTCATTTATTTTGTCAGTTTGTTCTTGTATTTTCTTCTGAAATTGTTCTAGGGTTGTGTCTGTGTTTTCCTTAATTTTGTCAGTGTTTTCCTTGATCTGTCCCTCAATCCTTTGAAGATACCTAAATATAATTCTTTTGAACTCCTTATGAGGAAATTCCAATGCTGCTTCTTCTTCAGGGATGTGTTCTGGGTCTGTGTCCTGGTCTCTTGTTTCTACCACTTTATCTTGCTTGTTTGTGTGGATAATGATGGTCTATTATCTCTGAGACATTGTGACATTGTTGTATTTAGATATCTGCTAACTATTTGTGAAAAGCAATTAAGGGTGAGTCAGGCTCCTCTTTGTGGCTATTTATTGCTGTCCAGTTGGTGGAGAAGGAAGTGGTGGCTCTCACTCAGTAAGTGGAGCTGCAGGAAGTGTGGGTGTGGTTACATCACTTGGGCACAGCTGCTGTCTCCCACTGAGATAGACAAAAACAATGATTGAAAAAACATTGAAAAAGTAAAAGCAAGTGGACAAAAACCATATCACATAAACACACAGGCGCAATCACCAAAAAAAGGGAAAAGCATAAAAAGAAAAAAAAAACTGTAATATATGGGGAGGGGCAATAAGAGAAAAGAGGTAGAGTAGGAGAATAATGAGCAAAAAAAATTGTAAAAATGCTAAAAGAAAAATAAAGAATGGTGTTAATCATGAAAAAAAAATAGGAATCAGGAACAGGGAAGAGAGAAAAAGCTGAAATCTAGAACCTGGGAAGGAAGAATAAAGAATAATAATAAAAAGGATGATCAAAAAAAGAAGAAGAATAGTAATAATTTTAAAACAGATAAAAACAAACAAACTGAAAATAAAAAGGCAAAAAACAAAAAACCTGGCAGGGCAGTCCAGAGCACCCAGGATCTGTCTGAGCACACAGACTGGTATGGAAGTCTTGCCATCCCAGAAGGTGGGTGGGAGTGACGAATGGCCACACCTGTATTCACCAAGAATGTGTGGGGTATAAGAATAATAATGGGAATATCCTACATTTCCAGTTGTTTGAGCCCGAAATGACCTTGCAGTTCCTGGCAAGTGGAGCCTATTCTTAGGCCCCTGAATCTGAGAGAACACTGTTCCTTTAAACCATTCCATCCAAAATGGTCGAACCACTTGTAAACATTAAAAATCACTGCACCCTCAGGATGGGCAAAAGTTCACAGCTCAGCCTGTCTCCCTCTTCGCTGCTTCCTTTTTCATTCACCAGTCACCAGTGTAGTCCTCCATGCAGCCCCTGGCTAGCAGGACCAATTTTTATGTTGATTCTTAGGTCTTTACACCACTTGGCAATATCCAAGATGCCCGTGGCCTCCGGATCGCTCACAGACTGCAAGTCTGTATGTCTCTTTTTTTCAGTATTTTCGTGCAGGTTCTTCTACTAGTTGGAGTCTAGTTCACTTCTATATCCTTCCTTTCAAAGCTCAGGGCTCCAGAATTATCTTCTGCATCTGTGTTAATTGGTTCCCCTTTTCTTTGTTGAAGAGGGTCTGTGTAGTTTGTCTGCTTCTTCTGCCATCTTACTGGATATGATGGTTACATTTGTGTGTCAACTTGCCGGAGCCTGGTTGAGTGGCTGGGCAGCTGGATGTAGTATTCCCCATGATGAGACTGGTAATCATCTCTCTGGTGGAATCTACTGTGAGCAGCTGAGTAGTTGCTTTAGGGATATGGTCTGCTTCCTATATACAAGGAGAAGCCTTGAGGAACGGTCTGTAGCTAATGGCATGCTTTAACCCTTTGTGTAGCCATGTCGTTGTTCAGCAGCCTGCCCTGTTCTGCCAACCTTGGGACTTTCAATGGGCTTGAATCAATGGCCTGCCATTTTGTTTGGTAACATCAGCACTGTGCCATTTCATTTGTCAAATTTGGGCTTGTCAGCCTCAGCAGCCAGCAGCTGTCTGAGTGAAGAAAAGCCTCTAGCTTGAGTATGCTGGGAACAAGAGTCAGAGCTGAAGACCAAGGTCGAGGGGTTTTTACACAGCCTCTAGAGCCTGGCATTTTGAACTCAGACTTCTAGCCTCCCAAACTGTAAGAGAATAAACTCCTGTTTGTTAAGGCTATATCATTTGTGGAATATTCCTGCCAGAGTGGCACTAGGTAACCAGAACACTGGAACTCTCCTCCCCATTGTCTTCTTGCCTGCATGGTTTCTGCTGAGAAATCAGAGCTTAGTTTTGTTGGTTACCCTTTGTAGGTAACATTTCATTTTTCCAAGTTTGCTCTCAAGATTCTTTATTTTCTTTGATTTTGGAAAGTTTGATTATGATATGTCTTGGTGACTTTCTTTTGGAGTCTATCCTCTACAGAGTTCATTGGGCTTCTTGGATGAATATCTTTCCATCTTTCATGAATGAGGGTAGTTTTCTGCTAGCATTTCTTTGACAATTTTCTCTATGTTTTTATTTATTTACTTACCTGCTCCTGTTCTAGGATTATAATTACACTTAGCTTATTTCTCTTGATATCTTCCTACATAATTGTTAAGCTTTCTTCATGGAAGTGTCTGGTGCAGTTATACTCAGCTGGCAGCAGTGGTAGCGGTCGCTGTGGTGAGATCTGTAGGAGCTTGTGTGTACAGAGTGGAAGGAACATGGTGTGTGTGAGTGCCTGTGACAGTGGAGGCTACAGTGTCACATGTGGTGTGTTTGGTGGGTGCAAGACCTGTCAATGGCATAGATGCTGATATTCAGAGTTACAGGCACTGGCTCTGTTTGCTTGTGGTGTATTGTGATCAGTAGCTTTGTTGCTGAGGAGGCAGATGAGGAACCATGTGGTGAATGTGGCAAGGGGATATCCATAAATACCAGATTTGTGTGATTGGAGAGGAGGCTCACAGCTAGTCCTTGGGAAGGTGTATTTGGTAGAGCAGAGAAAGCAACTCTCCAGTTGCCACCAGTGAGACAACTTAGTGACTTCTCCCCATGAGTGAGGCATGGTTTTACCCTTTTTAATAAGATCTGGATCTCAGGCACATGGCCTTATTTAATGATGTAATTTAGAAAAATAAACTAAACTCAAAGGAAATGATTTTTTTTTTTTTT
>NW_006922788.1:51892-65941 GCF_000298275.1 Orycteropus afer afer
GTATCCTTCCCTTCAAGGCTCAGGGGTCCAAGATTATCTTCTGTGTCTGTGTTAATTGGTTTCCCTTTTCTTTGTTGAAGAGAGTCTGTGCAATCCTTCTACCTAGTCTGCCATCTTGCCAGAACTCTCTCATGTAGAGTTTTAAGAGCTTATTATAGTGGAAAATATGTTATGATAGTCTATAGTGAAAGAAAATCACACACTCTGTATTTTATTTAACTACACATTTCTGAATTGTCAGTTGATTACCAAACCTAATTTCAAAAATGAAGAAAAAAAGAAATGTAAAACCTAAAAGTATAAAATTCATTATAGAAAAATAAGGAGGAAAAATATATACATGGAAGGGAACTTTCTTTGCTGATTTTCAGGAATGGGAGTTGAAGAGAAATACCTAGCCAGGTGAAAAACAAAAAATACGTATACCAAAGATTATTAGTGGTTACCAATGGTAGGAGAGGGTGGAAAGGGGACCTTGTCTGTGGGGCCTTAAAGTTATGCTTATGGTAGTAGATTTTTTTGGGAAGAAGATAGCATTAATGGTGGTGCAGCATGAAATGGTCATCAATATCCCTGAGCTGTAAATGTGGAAGTTATGTTGGCAAATATCTTGTGTATTTTTTCACCACAACAAAAATAAAAAAGACAAAATAGGGACAAAACTATGGGCCCTAATATATGGCACTAATAGACCACCAAACAAGTAAAAACTCATCAATAGCAACTGGTAAACTAGATGACTGGGACCTTTAAAAAATTGAATTCTTATGTGCATCAAAAGACTTCTCCAAAAGAGTAAAAGAGAATCTACAGATTGGAGAAAACTATTCAGCAGTGACATATCTGACAAGGGACTCATCTCTAAAATTTATAGAAAACTCTTAACACTTCAACATCAGAAAAACAGTTCAATTAAAAAATGGCCAGAAGACATGAATAGATACTTTACTGAAGAAGCTATTTAGGTGGCCAACTAACACATGAACAAATGTTCACAATGATTAGCCATTGTTGTTGTTGTTATTTGCCGTCAAGTCGGCCCTGACTCATAACAACCCCTCCTTGGGTTTCCGAGGCAATATCACTACAGAAGTAGGATTGCCCAACCTTCCTTCCGAGGAGTGGCTGGTGGGTTTGAACCGCCAGCCTTCTGGTTAGCAGTCAAGTGCCTTAGGCTCTATGCTACCAGAGCTCCTAGAGCTCCATTAGAGAGATGCAAATCGAAACAACAATGATATACCATCTCACTCCAGCAATAACAACAAACTTCAACAAGACTGAAGATAACACATGTTGGTGAGGATGTGGAGAGATTGAGAATCTCACTCATACACTGCTGGTGGGACTGTAAAATGATGCAACCACTGTGGGAAATGGTATAGTGGTTCCTTAAAGTGTTGCATATAGAAATACAATTTGATCCAGCAATCCCATTACTAGGTATATTCTAAAGAAGTGAGAGCTAGGACATGAATAAATTTATGCACATCCATGTTCATTGCAGCACTATTCACAAAAGCAAAGGGATGGAAACAACCTAAGTGGAAACAACAAGAGAGGAATGGATGACCACACTATAATACATACACACAATGAAATACTATGGAACACTAGAATAATTTAGAATGCACAAGACACCTCATAACATGGATGAACTTGGAGAACATTATGTTGAATGAAACAAGTCAATCACAGAAGGACAAATATTATATTAGTCCACTATTGTTAAAGGGCAAGGAAAAGTTGATATATGGAAAGAAATTTTCCTTGTTGGTTACCAGAGATGGGAGAGGTGATGGAGGTAAAAAGAAAGGAAAAGATAAGAAATTAAATCTAACACTGATTAAAAGAAGAAAATGAATGAGAACAGTGAAAAAGGAGACATACAGAGCAGTGAATTGCCAACTGTTCTGGCACAGCATAGCCATTTTGTCTGATTGACAGCAGCACTCCAACTGGGACAGGAATGAGATAAGTGGCTTTGTTCATCCCAGACTGCACTGGCACCCACACTGGAGACCAGCAGCCACAGAGTAGGGAGCCAGTGACTATACCCAGTCATATCTGTGAGACCTGTTGCCCACCCCACTGGGAGGGTGTCAACTTTCACTCCAGTACCCCTGGATTGATGACAGATGGTGGACAACACTCTGCCAGTGTGCCTCAGCTGCTCTACATGACCAGTGGCCAAAGTCTTGTGCATATACTCCCACTAGCAATCGACTCCACCTGGAGACAGTTGATGAACACCCAGTGCTGCCAAGCTAGTGATGAGAGTATCATGCCAGGTCCATTGCCTGCATATATGAAAACAAAACAAAAAGCAGGGTGAAGCAATCAACACATAATAAAACAAAACCACAATGTCTCAGAGGTAATGGACAATTTCAAATCAAATAACAAACAGGACAAGATGAATCAAGCAAGTGACCAAAATACAAGGGCAGAAAATCTCCCAGAAGACAAAATGGTATTGGAACCACCTGATAGTTCCGATTCCATATCTGTTTTGGTTCTCTAGTGCTGCTTTACCAGAAAATACCACAAGTGGATGATGTGAACGAACAGGGGTCTATTTTCTTACAGTTTAGGAGACTAGAAGTCCATTTTCAAAGTGCTGGCTTTAGGGGCTGGGTGAAAGCCCCTTGACCTTGGACTTCCACCCTGCCTTTTTTTCCCAGCACAGTGAAGCTGGAGGCTTCTCTTAACTCAGAAAGCTGCTAGCTGCTGAGGTTGACAAACCCAAGGTGGACAAGTAAAATGGCACAGTCCCCAAATTATCAAGTCCAGAAACAGTCTCAAGATTAGCAGTCAACATTGTAGGCCACTGAGATGAAGACTCAGCCAAATGCAGGATTCAAATGTGCAAAAAGCTCAAGACCTTTCTCAAAGTGTCTTCCCATATGGTGGAAGCAGACTACATCCCTAAGGCAGCTACTAACCTGCTCACAGGTTCTACCATGGAGTTGATTATCAGTTGATCTCATTATGGGGGATAACTACATCCAGCTGCCCAGCCATCTAAACCAGGCCCAGCCAAGTTGACACATAACCTTAACAACCACACCATTCAAAAGATCTGTATGTAGTGTTGTGCCCAGTTCTTGAATCCCCAAAAACCACCAAGGAACTGATTCAACTGCAAAAGCATAGGGGTTGTTTATTCAAGCTCGAGCCCGGACCCTCAACCATCACCGACGCAGTGGTTCAGGATTGAGAGCCCCGAACAAAGGGAAGGGGGTCTTTTATCGGGGATGGAGCAGGAACAGGGGAATTTCAATCAGAAAAGTACAGGATTGGTTGTCATTTTTCGAATTGCACGTTGTCCCTACTTGATTGGTTCTGTCCTGCGGACCGAGGCTGCCAACTGCCATTTCTAGCTATTTTAGGTATAGGAATTTCAGGTATTTTCCTGATATTTACTGATTGGTTATTGCTAGGGGTATCTAGGGGGTGAGGGTAATCAGGACTTCAGGTCCTTCTCTATTATTCACTGATTGGTTGTTGCTCGGGGAAGTAAAGGAGGGGAGGGGGGTTCAGGACTCTGTGCGGTAAAGCCCTGAGGCGTGGGGAATGTGCTGGAGTTCTCAGCACTAATGGCTCCTAGTTAAAGAATAATTACCTGGAGGGCATTAGTACAAACGTGTGGTCTCACAGTAGGTCCTTCAGCAGATTAAGAAAGAGATCAAGAAAATCAGACAGTATCAAGGAAAATACAAGATAAAATTCTAGAAAAATACAGGAAAACAATACAAGAACAAATTGACAAAATAAATGGAAAATTACAAACCATACAAAAACAGCAAATAGAAATCCAGAAGATTAATAGTAAAATATGTTGTTGTT
Organism: Orycteropus afer afer; assembly: GCF_000298275.1. Taxonomy (NCBI): domain Eukaryota; kingdom Metazoa; phylum Chordata; class Mammalia; order Tubulidentata; family Orycteropodidae; genus Orycteropus; species Orycteropus afer. The sequence continues at coordinate 55,739 of NW_006922788.1, forward strand.
GTTGTTGTTAGGTGCTGTTGAGTCATTTCTGACTCATAGCGACCCCATGCACAGCACAATGAAACACCGCCTGATCCCATGCCAGCTCCATGATCTTTGCAAAATATGGGGATCTTTGTAAAATATGGGGAAAAGATAACATATCCAAAGTACAAAGGAGCAGAATTAATTCAAAACAAATAAAAATTAGTGAAAGTGAAGACAAATCTCTTTATACTGATCAGTTAGAAGAACGAATAGGAAAAAAAAATGAATGAGAGATGAGAATTATGTGTGAGACTATCAAGAAGAATAACTTATGTTTGATCAGAATTCCAGAACAAAAAAAAAAAAAAAAAGGAAAGAATGAAAAAGTGCAGATCAAATTCCTTAATATCATGGAAGATTAGAGATATGCATTCAAGAAGCTCAGCAAATCTGAAATAGGGCAGATCTCCAAAAGATATTAACTGAGACATATCATAATCAAACTTCTCAAAACTAAAGAAAAACAATGAATCTTGAAGACAGCTCTGCTAAAATGAAAAGTTATGTACAAGGAAGAGCCAATAAGACTTAGCTCTGATTTCTCGGCAGAAACTACACAGGCAAGAAGACAGTGGGATTACATATATAAAACCCTGAAAGAAGAAGAAGAAGGAAAAAAGCCATCCTGAAACTATAAATCCAGAAAAATTGTACCTCAGATATGATGGCAAAATTAGGACATTTATAGACAAACAGAACTGAAGGGAATTTGTAAAAATTAGACCAACCTTACAAGAAATAATAAAAGGAGTCCTTCTGACAGAGAACAAATGATGGCAGACTGCAACCAGAGATTAATACTCATGACAATATCACCCAGTAGTCAACCCAGATATAGAACTATCAAAAGTTAATTAAACCTACAACACTGAAAATAGGGAACCAGAGACATCAATTAGTAATTGTGGAGAGATTACCAACTACAAAGCCAAAAGAGGAAAGAAATGGTGTAGTTCCAGAACTTCCAAATGGAAAAGAAAACAAAATGATATAAAAATATAGAATGGATTGTGTTAATAATGGGAAGATAATAATAAATAACAAGGTAACCTCTTAGAAAACTAACAAATGTTCTCACCAAAATTAAAAAGAACTACAGAAAAATATATGGAACAAAGAAATTATACCACACACACATACACAAAGAAAAATGCCAGCAGTAAATTCATACCCATTGATAATTACATTGAATATAAATGGATTAAATGCACCAGTCAAGAGACAGAGAGTAGCAGAATGGATAAGAAAATATGACCCATCAACATACTACCCACAAGAAACACACCTTAGACACAAAGACAAAAATAAGCTAAAAATCAAAAGGTGGAAAACATATATCAAGTAAATGGCACTCAAACCAGCAAGAGTGGCAATATCAGTTTCTGATGAAATAGGTCTTAAAGCAAAAATCAGCAAAAGAAACAAGGAAGAACATTATATAATGATTACAAGGTCAATACAGCAAGAGGACATAGCCATAATATATATTGAAAAAGTCTAAAATACATAAATCAAATGATAGCAGAATCGAATAGAGAAATAAACAACTCCACAAGAATGGCAGTAGTCATCTACTTTCGATGAAGGACAGAACAACTAGAAAGAAACTCAAGAAAGATAGATGATGTAAAGAACTCAGTCAACACACTACCAAACATAACTACCGTTTGTTATGTTTGATAGTTATATCAGACATAACTATCAAACAAAACAAACAGTAGAAGATAAACTAGATGACTGGGACTTACTAACAACTAAATTTATGTACATCAAAAGACTTCACTAAAAGAATGAAAGGAGAGCCTACAAATTGGGAAAAAGTATTTGGCAATAACTTATCTGGCAATGACCTAATCTCTAAAATCTACAGAAAACTTCAACACACCAACAACCAAAAGACAAGCAATCCAATTGAAAAATAGGCGGAAGACATGAACAGACACTTCATGAAAGAAGACATTCAGGCAGCTAACAAACACATGAAGAAATGCTCATGATCATATTCCAGCATAGAGATGCAGATCAAAACTACGGTGAGATACCATGTCACCCCCAGCCATAACAGTAAATTTCCATACAACAGAAAAAAGCAAACGGTGGGGAGATTGTGGAGAGATTGAAACCCTCGTAGACTTCTGGTGGGACTGTAAAATGATCCAACCACTGTGGGAAATAGTATGGAGTTTCTTTTAAAAGTTGGAAATAGAAATACCATATGATTCAGTATATAGTAGCTATATATATAGTGTATGTTGTTATTTGCCATCGAGTTGGCCCCGACTCCTAGGGACCCCTCCTTGGGTTTCCGAGGCAGTATCACTACGGAAGTAGGGTTGCCCAACCTTTATAGTAGGTACATATCCTGCAGAAATAGGAGCCAGGACACAAATAACTATATAAACACCCCTGTTCACAATAGCAAAGAGATGTAAACAGCCAAAGTGCCCTTTAATGGATGAATGGATAACCAAACAACAGTACATACACACAATGGAATAACATGCAATGTTAAAGAATAACAGAAAATCTGTGAAACAACTCATAACATGGATGAACCTGGAGGACATTATGCTGAGTGAAATAAGTCAATCACAAAAAAACAAATATCATATGAAAGCACAATTATAAAAAGTCTAGGAAAGATTTCAATCAACACTAGTAGAGGCAGTGGTCAACAACATATCAGACGACATACAGCATTAGGCAAATCTGTTGTAAAAGACCACTTTCAAGTGCTGAAGAGCAGAGATGTCTCCTTGAAGACTAAAGCGAGCCTGACACAAGTCATGGTATTTTCAATCTCTTCATATGCATGTGAGAGCTGGACATTGTATTAAAAAGACCAAAGAAAAGTCTGTGCTTTTGAGTTGTGGTGTTGGTGAAGAATGCTGAATGTACCATGGACTGCTAAAAAACTAACAAATCTGTCCTGGAAGAAGTGTGTCTGGAATGCTCCTTGGAAGCAACAAAGGCCAGACTTTGTTTTACCTACTTCGGTCATGTTGTAAGAAGGGGCCATTCCCCTTCTTGTGGAGGGTCAATAAAAAAGGGAAGGCCCTCAACAAGACTGATTGACACAGTGGCTGCAATGATGAGCTCAGATATAGCAAGGATGGTGGGGCTGGCACAGGACTGGCAGTGTTTCATTTTGCTATACACAGGGTTGCTGAGAGTCCCAGCCAACTTGATGACGTGTAAGAACAACAACAGGAAAGATTTACACACAGAAAAAACGTTGTTTGGTGATTACAAGGGATGAGAGGGGAAGGGATGGAGAATGACTAAATAATAGACTGATATTAATGTGGGTGAAGGGAAAGGCAATATACAAGAAAGGGGTGATTGGCACAATTATCACTAAGTCATAGGAAGGCACTTAGAGGTGGACAACAGTTATAGACAACAAAGGCAAATACTATTAAATAAACAATCCTGCAATATCGGTGAGAACAGGCAATAATCTGTGAGTGGATACGTAGGCAGACATGCAACCTAAACAGGTGTGGTTAGATGAACGGGACTATACACACAACCATGTATAGGTTTGGAGGATGATATTTCTACAAAACTGAGACAAAAATGAGATATAATATCACCCTCACATTAATAACTAAGTTCAAAAACAGACAACAATAAATGTTGTCAAGGGTTTGGAGAGGCTTGAAATCTCATGCATTGCTTAAGGCAGCATTTCCAAGGCTTTCATGCATTGGCACTCTACCTGGCTTTGGACCCAGCCCAGAATGAAGCAGCACCACTTTTTAGGTGCATACAATGGCCCTGCTGCACTGAACTTCAGCATCTTGTATGAAGAAACTCACATTAGAAAGGTAACTTTTATACTTTTAAAAGGCCTATGAATTTGTGTAAAATTCCTTGCTCTGCTATAAACCACCATTTAAAACCACCTGTAAAGAGTTGAACTGGAGTTTTGTGGTAGATGTACTTACAATGAGGTCTCCCCGACCCCCCCAAAAAAGAGTAGCTGCTGAGGCTGCTTATGTACAAGCAAACACTTCATGAGATTTGAAAGTTTAGGATCATGGTTTCATGGGTCCTCCCAGTCAATTGGCCTAATGAGGTGTTTAGTGCTTCTGTCACACCTCCTAGCTCATTGTGTAGTGCCTGGGCTCTTAAAGACTTGCAAGCAGCCATCCAAGGCTCACTTGGTCTTTAATCACCTGGAACAACAGAAGAAGATGAGTGAGGAATAGGAGGAGGATATGAAATGTGTGGCTAGTTGCCAAGAAACAAGAACTGGGTGGTACTCAGCTACTATTACTGACAATTTTGAGAAAAGATTCCACAGAAGAATCCTGGTCAAAAAAGTGAAAATACAGCACAAGATTTCAAATCCTCATGGATTCTAGACTTTCTGGAGCCATGGAGGGTGGATGAAACCCTGAAACTATTGCCTTGAGATCATCTTTAAACCTTAAACCAAAAATATCCCCAGAAGTCTTCTTAATTCATAAAAAAGATCTGCCTTGAGCATTATGTTCTTTGAAGAACTAACTACCTGTGGTCAAATGAGAAAAATAACTCAAAAGATTAGATAGGAACTTCAGGGCTCATTGAGTTTATGTTAATGAGGAAGGGACAAGGAAGTGGAGGGTGAGAATGGTCGTCCAGCTCAAAGAATCAATGTCACTAAATTGTACATGTAAAAACTGTTGAATCAGTGTATGTTTTGTTGTGAATATTCTCAACAACAGTAACATAAGTAAAATGTAAAGGAAAATTTAAGTGATGTGGCACTCAAATATTTTTAGATAGCAAATGATCACTCAAGTAATAGATGATTCAAAGAAAAATGTAATTACTGTATTAAAGAGTTTTGGTAAATACTGATTTGCCAAAATTTTGTAACTTAGTAAAAGTGTTATCTTCCTTGGATCTGTACTTCCAAAATTTTGTCATTCAGTATGCAGTACCGTGGGCTGGTTATATAAACTGAATAATGAAGCTGATACCTGGAGTCTGAAGAACTCTAACTTTAAACAGAAGAACAGCTGTTCACATTTTCCAGCATTTCACATTTGTCTAACTTCTAAATTCCATGTACCAAAATCATGGACCTGGAATTGCTAAAGCATAATGTTAAGTTATTTGGATATAATTACTTTTTGAAGTAATTATGACCACAAAACATCTTTTTCACATGAAGAACTATAGATCCTTTGAAGTTACTGAAATGATACTTGATCTGAAGCATAAATTCCAGGTACTTAATGTTTCATTACTATTCATAAAATTTTCCAGTAATACAGCAGACAGGGTTTCACTGCTATTCACAAGATATTCATAATTTCACTGCTATTCATAAGTGGCCAATTTTTTTCAAAAGTAGAAGGCCCTGTCTTCCAAGGCTGTCATGGTCTGGAACCTCTGCTGAAACCTGTCCACCATGGGTGACCCTGCTTGTATTTTAAATACATGTGGTAAAGCTTCCAGCTTCACAGTAACGCACAAGCCACCACAGTTTGACAAGCTGACAGATGAGTGGTGGAGTACTGAAGATACAGCGGACCACCAGAGGAACAAAGAAATCTGTCCTGGAAGAAGTGCAGCCAGAATGCTCCTTAGAAGAGAGAATGGCCAGACTTTGTGTCTCCTACTTTGGTCAGAATGGACCAGTCCCTGGAGAAGGATACCATGCTTGGCAAATAGAGGGTCAGTAAAAAGGGGTAGACCCTCCATGAGATGGACTGAACTGTGGCTGCAAGGATGGGAGCAAGTATAGCAGGGATTTGAGGATGGGATAGGACTGGGCAGTGTTTCCTTCTGTTGCTCTTAAGCTATTAGTCAGAGCCAACATGCTGGCACCTAACAGCAACAACAATGTTGTTAATGATGTGATGGCACTGAAGGGTGTGGGTAGTATTGGGGAAAAAAAGAATAAAAGAAGAATGTAAGAACTGACCTAAACTAACTACTGAGTGAGTTGCACTGCAGCTTCTATTTATGGGAAATCATTATTCTTAGTTCCAGAGGGCAGCTGCAACCTGGAAAACAACTGCATTTTGTTTCAGGCAATTATCAGCAATAAATAATCACTTCAATACCAGAGATTATGGTATACAGAGTCATTTTTTAAAATGTGATTAGCTCTTGCCTTACTTTAAAAGGATGTAAGTAATAAACATCTATTCAGGTTTCCTGTGAAAGTAACTAGCTAATACATGTACACACACACATGAAGATAGTGTACCAAAGTACTTACAAACAAGTGTTTAATTTCTAAAAGGAGCTCTGGTGGCATAGTGGAGAAGGCATTTGGCTGCTAACCAGGAGGTCAGCAGTTCAAACCCAGCAGCTGCTCCACAGAAGGAAGATGGGGCAATCTACTTCCATAAAGATTTACAGCCTTGGAAACCCAGTGGGGGTCACTATGAGTTGGAATCGACTTGATGGCGGTTAAGTTTGATTTGGTTTAGTTTTACTTCTACTTAAAATGTTGTTTGTTACATTACGTACCGTCGAGTCGGACCTGACTCATAGCGACCCCTCCTTGGGTTTCCGAGGCAGTATCACTACGGAAGTAGATTGCCCCATCATAGGAAATTTGTAAAAGCAGGTGAAATCCGATAAATTTATGACTTTTTTGTTTTTTGTAACTGGAGATATTGTTACAAAATTAAGTAACACTTCAAGTAAACAAAACATTGCTAAATATAAGTATTTGATGAAAGTTGGCTTGCATAATTTCCTTAAATCATACTTTTCTGAAAAGGGTGTAATGCCCTAAAGATAAAAGACTTCTAAACAAATGATTTATCCTTTGTTTCATTTTTTCCCTCTGTACTAGTGATGAAATTCTATACACTTTTATTTCCCACATTCAGTACCTTTTTTGTTAAAAAGCTAATAATTTATGGCTTCTACTTCCTAAAATACAAATACTCACTGAGCAAGTGCATTTAAGAGAACTGCACTGGAAGGAATAGACTTACAGGTTAAACTCTTGGATGATTGACAATTCATCCTATTTAGTATTAAAAATATGAGTTATAAGAGTGAAGAAAACCTTGTTAATAAAAACTGCCTTTTAACAAAAGAAAGAAAGTGCGAGGTTAGGATATTGACTTGGTGTTTTTCTTCTTTTTGCGTATAGGCACTTATAGCTATGCATTTCCCCCTAAACACTGCTTTTCCTGCACTTTGTATGTTTTGGTATTTACTTTTTCATTTCCATTAATCTTACAGTGTTTTCTACGTTCCCTTCTGATTTGTTCTTTGACCCATTTGATGTGTAGGATTATGTTGTTTCACTTCTACATATTTGTGAATTTCCCAATTGTTCTTCTATTATTCATTTCTAATTTCATTCCATTGTGCTCAGAGAACGTATCCTGTATTGTTTAAATTATTTTAAATGTGTTGGAACATCTTCTTGTGCTCTCAGACAGAGTTTATCCTGAGAATGTTCCATGGGCACTTGAGAAATACGTGTATTCTGCTGCTATTGGTTGAAGTGGTCTACTCAGTGTCTCTTAGCGCTAGTGAGCATATAGCATTATTAACACCTTTGATTTTCTTTTCAGCTTCTGTCTGGCTGTTCTGTCCATTATTGAGAGTGTGATATTGATATCTCCAACTATTATTGTAGAATTATGAAAGTGTTTATTTCTCCCTTCAATTAGGTTAGTTTTGTTTCAAATAATTGGGGACTTTGTAGGTGCATATATGGTTACAATTGACATATATTCCTGATGGATTGATTCTTTTTCATTATAAAATATCCCTTTCTACCTCTAGAATTTTTTATTTTGTCTGACATTAGTATAGCCACTTTAGGTTTCTTTGGTAACTATGTGTTTGTTTTATTCTTTTTTCATTATTTCCTTTCAATCTATGTATGCCTTAGAGTCTAAATGTGTCTTTTGTGGACAATGTATAGTTGTATTATGTGTATTGTATGCATTTCTGAGTTTTGATTGGAGTGTTTGATCACTTTATTTAATTACTGATAAGATGGATTTACTTCTACCATTTTTCCATTTGTTTTGTATATGTCTTCCTTTCCTCCTCACTGCCTTCTTTTGTTTGTTAAGTAGGTGTTTTCAAGTATACTATTTAAATTCTCTTGTCATTTCTTCCACTGTATTATTTGAGTTGTTTTCTTAGTGGTTCCCCTGGGGATTACAATTAACATTAATATATAATGATCCAGTTCAGATTAATACCAATTTACTCTCAGTAGCATACAAAATATTTCTTCCTATATACTCATACTCTTCTCTTCTGTGCTGTTACTGTTATGTAAATTACATCTCTATGAATCATGTGCTTATCAATAGAGATGTATAATTATTGCTTTATACAGTAGTCTTTTAAATCAGGTAGGAGAAAAAAGAATTTTAAACAAAAAATATATGTTTATACTGTGCTTTCTCTTTATCTGTGTAGTTACCTTTACCAGTGTCCTTCAGTTTTTCATTTGGATTAATCTCTGGTGTTCTTTCATTTCAGCCTATAGGATTCCCTTTATTATTTCTTGTAAGGTAGGTACATTAGCAATAAAATCTTTTTTTTTTTGGGGGGGGGTCTTATAATGTCTTAATTTACCGTTCATTTAAAAAATTGTGGTAAACATATATGTAACAAAACTTTTCCATTTTAACATTCTTTACATGCAAACTCAGTAACATTAATTAGGTTTATCATGTTCAACCATCACCATTATCCATTTACCAATTTTTTCCATCACTCTTAAGAGAAACACAGTGTCTTCTAAGCCTTGAGTCCCCCATACCCTCCTTTCTGCTTCCTCCTGGTATCCACTAATAAACTTTTGTGTTGTACACTCTCCTCCATTTTTGAAGAATAGTTTTGCTGTATGTGCAATTCTTTGTTGACAGTCATTTTCTGCAGCACTTTGATTGCATTATCCCACCAATTTGGCACCCATTGTTTCTGATGAGAAATCAGACTTTAATACTATAAGGATCTGTTCTATATGACAAGTCACTTTTTTCTTGCTGCGTTCAAGATTCACTCTTTTTTTTTTTTTTTTTGTCTCGAAGTATAATAGTGGTGTGTTTAGCTGTGGATGTCTTTGACTTTATCCTGCTTGGACTTTGTTCATCTTCTTAGATGAGTAGATTAATGATTTTCATCAAATTAAAATTTTGAACAACTGTTTCCTCAAATATTCTTTCTGCCCCTTTCTTCTTCCTCTGGGGCTCATATTATGCATATATTCCTATGTTTGATCACATCTCACAAGTAACTGAGGATCTGTTCATTTTACTATATTCTTTTTTCCTTCTCTTTTCACACTGGATAATTTCAATTTATCTATTTTCAAGTTTTCTGATTCTTTCTTCTGCCTACTCAAATTTGGTATTGTGCCCCACTGGTAAAATTTTGATTTCCGTTATTGTACTTTCAAATTCTAGAATTTCCACTCTTTAAAATAATTCCTACAACTTTATTGATATTCTCCATTTACTGAGACATCATCATTCCTTTAGTTTTGAGACAGGGTTTACTTTCTCTCTTTGAACATATTTAAAATAGGTAATACAAAATCTTTGTCTAGTAAGTCTAATGTCTAGTTTTCCTCTGCAACCGTTTCTATTGGCTGCTTTATTTCCTGTGTATGAGTCATACCTTTTTCTTTGTTTCACACATGTTCTATTGCATTCCCCCCCCATTCCAATTTTTCTGAGAACCTAATAAATCAAGAGTACCTTTGCATGTTATCAAATGTCACTTTGCTTTTAAAGGATGATCATATGTCAAGCTCAAGCTCACTGCCACTGAGTCAGATCTGACTCACAGTGACCCCTCCTTGGGTTTCTGAAGTAGTATCACTGCAGAAGTAGATTGCTCAATCTTCCTTTTAAGGAGTGGCTGGTGGATTTGAACCACCAGCCTTCTGGTTACCAGTCAAATGGTTTAGGCCATTCTTCTTTAATTTGTTCATGTTGATAATTACATGAATAGAATTTATTTTAAGTCATTTTTGTGATTTGGGAATAAATGAGTTTCATCATAATGTTTTATATATTATACACTCTTTCACTTTTCCACCGCCTCTTGCCACAGATGTAGTCAATCTGATTCCTGTGTGTTCCATCTGGTGAAGTCCACATGTACAGCCTCCGTTTGTGTTGTTGAAAAAAGGTGTTTGCAATGAACAAGTCATTGGTCTTGCAAAATTCTACCATA
>NW_006922788.1:69177-70830 GCF_000298275.1 Orycteropus afer afer
ATGATAGTTACAGAACAAATTCATTTTCCATACAGCAGTTCATACACATTTTGTCTTGTGACATTGACTGCATTCCTCACAATGTAACAGCTCTCTTCCCACTTCTTCTGTGCAGTTACCTCTTCCCTGTGTCCTTCCCTCACATGCACTCCCACCCCCTGAGCAGTCTCCCTGTGCAAACACTGTCCTTGTGTTCTCTCATGACTGATTGTTCCAAATAGTGCTTCTACCTGATGTAAATGTTCAGCCCATATCCCTGTCTATTATTTGGCTGGAAGCTGGAGGAGTGAGTTGATTTCCAGACCTGAAGGGTAGCTAGGGGTATGGGCAGCATGCTCAATCAGACCAGCAAACCTAGTCTTTTTTTTTTTTTTTTTATGGTTTGAGTTTCATTCCACATTGTGTTCCCACTGTATCCAGAATCTCCTGCACTGATCGATCCCCTTCCAAGTGTTTGACAGTGGTAGCCTGGCACCATCTACTTCTGGTCTCATGGTCATATAAGCTGAGGACTGCATAGTCTACCAGTCCCTTGGACTAATTGTTTCTATGTGTCTTTGATTTTCTTCATTTTTCTTTGTTCCAGATGAGGAAAGACCCATTGTTGCATCTAGGTGGTCACTTCCAAGGTTTTAAGACCCTAGTTGCTATCACCAAAGTAGCATGTAGAACAATATTTTTGCATAGTATGTTATGACAATTGAGTTTGATGTCCCCTGCAACCATGGTCCAGAGCCCACAGGTCCAACTACTCGCCCCCTCCAGGTAGCTGACTGTGGCCAAGTCACTACATCCTTGCCCCTAGTGTAGCTCTACTATACACCTGGACATTATTACAGTACATACAAATACACTTATGGAAACATCATCTGCCAGCCCTATACATCACAAAATCAAATGATTTACTATGCCAGAGATGACAGACAAATTGAGGTGGAATGGCATGACATTCATCGTCACAAAGAATGTTTCAAGATCTATCCTGGGGTACAATACTGTCAGTGATAGGATGATATCCATATGCCTACAAGGAAGATCAATTAATACCACTATTATTCAAATTTATGCACAAACCAATAAAGCCAAAGATGAAGAACTTGAGGATTTTTACCAACTTCTGCTGTCTGAAACTGACCAAACATGCAATCAAGATTTATTACAGGTGATTGCAATGTGAAAGTTGGAAACAAAGAAGAATCACCAGTAGTTGGAAAAAAATGGTCTTGATGGTAGAAATGATGCTGGAGATCGCATGACGGAACTTTTCAAGACCAATGACTTATTAATTGCAAATATGTTTTTTCAATGAAATAAACAGCAGCTGTACATGTGGACCTTGACAGATGGAATATACAGGAATTAGATCGACTACTTGATTCAGACAACCATATGATCTACTATGCCGGTAATGACGGTTTGAAAAGGAATGGCGTGGCATTCATCATCACAAAGGATGTTTCAAGATCTGTCCTGAAATACAAATCTGTCAGTGATAGGATAATATCCATACGCCTACAAGGAAGACCCATTAATATACTGTTATTCAAATTTATGCCCCAACCACCAAAGCCAAAGGTGAGGAAATTGAAGAATTTTATCAGCTTCTACAGTCTGAAATTGACCAAACATGCAATCAGGATGTGTTAATTATCA
>NW_006922788.1:73145-83788 GCF_000298275.1 Orycteropus afer afer
GTTTCATTCTGCTGTGCATGGGGTCGCTATGAGTCGGACATGACTCGACAGCACTTAACAACAACAGCAACTTGTGAAATGAGACAATTGAGAAGCTCAGTATCTTCAACCAAAACAATTCTAGGAGTTGACTTTGGAACAATCAATTGCCCATATGTAAGTTCAAGTTGAAGATGAAGACAATGAAGACAATTCCTGAGAAGCAAAATATGACCTTGATTATATCCAGCCTGAATTTAGAGACCATCTGAAGAATAGATTTGATGTATTGAGCACCAACGACTGAAAACAAGATAAATTGTAAGATGACATCAAGATTATCATCCATGCAGAAAGCAAAAGTTCATTAAAAAGATAGGAAAGGAAGAAAAGATCAAAATGGAAGTCAGAAGATACTGACATCCAGATGTCATCCAGATGTCTGATGTCAGAAATTTGTTCTTAACTGGAGAGTAGCTAAAGCAAATAGAAGAAATGACAAGATACAGGAGCAAGAAGACAAAGTCAATTATTATAATGAAATGTGCAAAGACCTGGAGTTGGAAAAACAAAAAGGAAGAACATGCTTGGCATTTCTCAAGCTGACCAAAGTAGAGAAAAAAATCCAAGCTTCCAGTTGCTATATTGAAAGACTCTATGGGCAAAATATTGAATGATGCAGGAAGCAACAAAACAAGATGAAAGGAGTACACAGAATCACTATACAAAAAAAGAATTGGTTGATGTTCAACTATTTCAAGAGGTGGCATAGGATCAGGAACCAATAGTATTGAAGGAAGAAGTGGCAGCAGACTGAAGGAATTATCAAAAACAATTGACAGAATACACATTGAGATGTTTCAACAAACGGATGTCCCCCTGGAGGCAGTTACACGTCTATGCCAAGAAATTTGGAAGAGTTAACTGGGCAACTGACTGGAAGAGATCTGTATTTGTACACATTCCCAAGACAGGTGATCCAGCAGAATGTAGGAATTATCGAACAATATTAATATCACACACAAGTAAAATTTTGTTGAAGATAATTCAAGGAATCAACTCAATGGCAGTGGGTTTTGATCATGATCCAACATCGTGTCCCTTTATTTCTGTTCACACACCTTTAGAATCCATTTCAACTCATTCTCCCAGTTTTGATGATACAAATATTACTAACAAAACACTTTTCAAAAATTATTACAAAGTGGGGGGAATCATGCTTCGCAATGCTAAGACTTAACTGTAAAATCATAGACTCAGCATTCAATCTCTATGAAATATTACTACCAAAAAACATATGCATAAGGAGGATATATTAGAATAAAAGGGTCATTAACACAAAATGTTGTAAATTTCAGTAAATTAAGATATTGGATCCCAGCCATCAGACTGCTCATGTCAGGGAGCAGGGCTCAGACAGGTCACCATGACCTCTCTCTGCTCCCCAGGACTTTTTTTGTTCCTTAGAATTTCACCTTGTTCTCTGGAGGGGACTCTCCTCCCCACGATCTCTCTCAGCTCCCTGGCATCTCTCTCTGTGCTCCCTGAGATATCTCTCTGCTCCCCAGGATCTCAGCTGGTTCCCCACATCCTCACATGCAGGGCTATGTCCATATCCCTGGGCAAATGCCCAAGCTGCACTGCAGGCATCCTTTGACACTTAGCCCTTTTTGTGGCTAGTCATTGGCTAGTCTGAGCAGCAGCTAAGTGAGACTCACAGTCCCCTCCTTGATCCCTGCATGGCTAAGCTTCTGTGTCTTCTTACCTGGGGCAGCATATGTAGTAATGCAGGCTGCCACCAAGTAGAAAAGTCCAGGTCTCAGCTGACTCAGTGGCTACTGGAGCACAATTTGGGGACAGGTTCCTGAGCACTCTGTGGTTTTCTCTTGCATTCATCTCACCAAAGTGTCTTGTGAAGTGGCGAAAGACAGCAAACAGAGGACAAAATTTTTTTAAAAAATTAGATTTGAAAGTCAAGAGTGTGGGAGATGTAGTTTCTTTCCTTTCTTTTGTTTTTTAAACACACTCAAATTTACCTTTTTCCTAAGAGAAGTTGAAGTTGCCACCAGTAGCCAGGTAAGCAAACATTTGAAGTGAAATTGAGATTCAATCAATTACTTCATTAACATGAAAGCTGGTTCACATCATAGATGCATAAACTGACCATATCAAGGATACCCTGGAGGGGAAGACAGAGTGAGAGAACTTACTATTATAGTAGGACCAGTGAGTACCTAACAAAAGATTTGATTTTCAAGTGTGTTTTGTGAACCTCGCTCCTGCCCACCAAGCACATGCCATGTGCTTCATTATTTTCATGGGTGACCAAGTTGACAACAGCAAATCAAAAGGTGAGCCAGGAAAAAAAAAAAAAAAAAAGATGAGCCAGGAATCTTAGGGGGCAGTGAGTTTATATTAATGAGTGAGGAATAACTCAGAAAAAAATGGTGAGAATATTTGTACAACTGGAAGAATATAGTCAGTGTCATTGAGTTGTCCTTATAGAAATTGTTGAATTGGTATATGTTTTGCTGTGTATATTCTCAACAACAACAACAAAATTAATTTTTTAAAAAAATCTTCAAGCAGCTATCTGAAATGGGTGGTGGTGTCTGCGTCTGAGAGATGAGTTCATCTGGCCTGGAGGAGTTCCATGGCCTGATCACAGTGATGGTTGGATGGTGAATGGTAACCTAGATTTCTCTCTCATGACCAGGAATTGGCTGTGATGCCTTCTTGACTGTTTCTTGGTATAAGAAGGATTAGTCCATCTCTAGGCAATGGGCTTGTGTTTTTGGATGAAGGGCTCATGGTCAATTCACCCTGTTGGTCTGGTGCTGCTCTCGTCCTCTCCCGCAATCCTCTCTTCTATACCAGAAATTTTGTTTCTTCATTTATTGATACAGGACTGTGTTAGAATCTGTGAGCCAACCAGAGGTGTAAGTAGTGTGTGCTATTGGTCATTGTTCATCTGAAATTCAAACATGAGTCGGCATCTTGTGTTTTTCATGGCAACACTGAAATAGATAGACCTGCTGGCCTCAGTGAATGGGCTGCAGGGTGGCTGCAGGGGTGGTCCCAGATGGACCTTGTTTCTCTGCATCCAGACTACCTGAAGATGCACAGGTGTGGGGTTTCTGGAGATGTGGTTCCACCCTGGGAAGTTGGCAGCAAGCAGCATCGCTAAACTAGAGAGCCTTGCTGCACACAGGACACCCATACCCTGTTCACACTCTGTCTATGCACTCATCAGGTGCCCCAAAAGGGCTGATGCCCACAATGCACAGCACACAACACCAGATCAAGAATGTTAGCTGTCTTTTTCAACTCTTCTCTACCTTGTTTCTAGGCCAGAAACTTAGCACGTTCTAAAATCCAAAGGGATCAAAATCAGGAAGGTGTGTTTCCTCTTTTAGAGCTGCTTTATAATGACTTTGCATTCTTAAACACAGAGGAATCACTAGATTACTTAAGAATCAAGAATGAGGGGGATTTCCCACTTACATTCCTAAATGGCGTGCTGACACCTACAGTATTGTTGCAGATCTGAGCATTCCTACGAGTCAGCACCACATGATGAGGGTGATGGGTTTGTACCATAACACAATGGATTTGCAAAGTAAGCAATCTGTTTGTGTGTGTGCACGCGCGTGCTGCTAAACAATACACTTGAAGTCCTACCAATTAGAATGTATAAACACAAGACAGTTTTTCAGAAACAATAAATACAATAAATATAGTGCCTAAGGCACTTGACTGCTAACCAGAAGGCTGGTGGTTCAAACCCATCAAGCATTCCTCAGAAGGAAGGTTGGGCAATCTACTTCTGTAGTGATACTGCCTCGGAAACCCAAGGAGGGGTCGCTATGGGTCAGTCCGACTCTACAGCACATAACAACAACAACATATCAAAGTATTTTTTTAAAACTCTAATTAAGGACATATGTGATGATCAGAATAAAGGAAAATATTCAATTCTGCTGATGGGATGAATTAATATATAAAAAATATTAGTTCTTTGAACTCAATGCAAGCTTTAGGATCTCTGCCACACCTTGGCATGCATATCCAAAGCTGACTTCTCACACTTCCAGCAAGACCACAGGGCATGGCCATGGGGACATGTGGTCCCTCACTGCCTCATGCCCAACGTGAGTAGTCCCTTACTTTCCCACCTGGGGTCCAAGATGCCAGGAGAGCCTGAGAGGCATCACTGATTCAGTGCCCACCACGTGTCAGGAACAATAAGCCTGGCAAGGAAGGGAGAATCACTCCCATTTGACAGCTGGGTCTAACTAAGCTGAGAACAGGTGTAATCATCATGAGCCCACAGCTGTATGTGGAGAGCTGGAGGTAAACTCTGAGCTGTATGAGATTACACAGCCTCTCAAGGCAGGACAAGCCTGGAGAACTGCCCTCATCTCCCCTGCCAGTCACTGGAAGTGACATCTGAGAGAATAAATGCTCAGGATGCACACACACAGCCACATCAGTGAGAGTCTCTTTCTAATTTCAGTGACTTTTCCTCTGTGATGACTGAGGAAGTGGATGGGGCAGACTTGCAATCCCCATTTTACATATGAGGGCACTAAGGTTGGAGGAGGTTTCCAACTGTCAGAGCTGGCAAGCAGCCCAGATGCAAACCACGTGTGCTGACCCCAAGTCAGGGGCTCTTTCTACACAGTCAGATCTGGGCTGAATCCCAGCCACTTGCAACCTCCCTTCTGTGGCCAGTTTAGGGACAACACCAAAAGGAGACAAAGCCCTGCAGATTTCAAGGTGAAGGTGAATAAAGGCTGTTATCATGACAAGCATTAGTGGTTTGATCCGGACTGTGCCTTTGTCGTCTGTCACAAAACAGAAAGATGCACAGATTGGCCAGGGTCTTGATCTGGAGCAGGGTTGTCCAACACAAGTACTGTGTAAACCCAAATGGAAGCCACATATGTCATCTTAATGTTCAAATACCCAATATAACAAGGTTAAAGAAAGAGGTGAAATTAGTTTTAGTAATTGATTTAATCCAAGATATATCAAATCTTAATGTTTCAACATGTAATCAATATAAAACATTTTAATGAACTATTATTTTCTTTTTTTTTTTTTCATACTAAGCCATGGCAATCCATGTGTGTTTGCACTTGTAGCAGATCTCAGTTCAGTCTAGCTGCATTTCAAGTGCTCAAGTATTTCATGTGGCCCATGGATGTCATAGTGGTCAGTGTATGTGTGGGTTGAGAAGTAGAAGCATCTGGAAGTCCTGGGACCAGCGTCTGTGGGTCATCATGGTCCAGCCCTAAAGAACCCAACCATAGCTACCTGCCAATATCCCTAAGGCCAACATCTCTCAGTCTGTGGACCTCATGCCAGGGATATATACAAACGCACCACACCAGCCTGACAACTGTGCACCACCCATGTTCACAAGGGTACATAAAATGTTGAACAAACAGAGTGATTGTGATAGTTGGAGCTGTGTGTCAACTTGGCTGGACCCCAGTTCTGTGTGGTTGTTCCCATGATGGGATCAAATGGCTGTGTTCTGGGTGATCCCCTTTCTGGAACTTCCTTAAAGGACAGTGGTGAAAGGAATTCCTCCCAATGGGAAGAACTTCAAGCCATGCATATGGCTGTTCACTTTGCATGAAACAAGAAATGATCAGATGTGCAATTATATACAGATTCATGGGCTGTGGCTAATGACTTAGCTGAATGGTCTGGGACTTGGAAAGAGCATGATTGGAAGATTGGTGATAAGGATGTATGGGAAAGAGGTATGTGGATAGACCTCTCTGAATGGGCCAAAGGAGTAAAGGTATTTGTGTCTCATGTGAATGCCCACCAAAAAGTGACCTCGGTAGAGGAGAACTTTACAATCAGGTGGATAGGATGACACGTTCAGTGGAAACCAGCCATCTTTATTCCACAGCTACTCCTGTCATTGCTCAATGGGCTCATGAACAAAGTGGCCATGGTGGCAGGGATGGAGGTTATGCATGGGCTGAGCAACATGGACTCCCAGTTACCAAGGCTGATTTGTCTACCGCCACTTCTGAGTGCTCAATCTGTCAACAGCAGAGACCAACACTGAGTCCGTGATATGGAACCATTCCTCGGGGTGATCAGCCTGCAACGTGGTGGCAGGTTGATTACACTGGACCACTTCCATCATGGAAAGGACAGCGTTTTGTTCTTCCTGGAATAGATACTTATTCTGGATATGGATTTGCCTTCCCTGCACGCAATGCTTCTGCTAAAACTACCATCCATGGACTTACAGAATGCCTTATCCACCGTCATGGCATCCCATACAGCATTGCTTCAGATCAAGGGACTCATTTCACAGCACATGAAGTGCGGCAATGGAATTCACTGGTCTTACCATGCTCCCCATCATCCTGAAGCAGCTGGTTTGATAGAACATTGGAATGGCCTCTTATAAACACAAATACGGCACCAGCTAGGTGGCAATACCTTGAAGGGTTGGGGCAATGTTCTCCAGGAGGCTGTATATGATCTAAACCAGCGTCCAATATATGGTTCTGTTTCTCCAATAGCCAGGATTCACGGGTCCAGGAACCAAGGGGTGGAAACAGGAGTGGTATCACTCACTATTACCCCTAGTGACCCACTCAAAAAATTTTTGCTTCCTGTCCCTGCTACCCTATGCTCTGCGGGTCTGGAGATCTTAGTCCCAAAGTGAGGAACACTCCCACCTGGAGACACCATACTGATTGCATTGAACTGGAAATTAAGAATGCCACTCTGCCATTTTGGCTTCCTCATGCCTCTGGATCAACAGACAAAGAAGGGCATTACTGTACTATCTAGTGTGATAGATCCTGATTACCAAGGGGAAATTGGGTTGGCTTTACATAATGGAGGTAAAGAAGAATATGTCTGGAATACAGGAGATTCTTTAGGACGTCTCTTAGTACTCCCATGCCCTGTGATTAAAGTCAATGGAAAATTACAGCAACCCAATTCTGATATGACTGCTAATGGCCCAGACCCTTCAGGAATGAAGGTTTGGGTCACTCCACCAGGCAAAGAACTACAACCAGCTGAGGTGTTTGCTGAGGGCAAGGGAAATACAGAATGGATGGTGGAAGAAGGCAGTTCTGAATATCAGCTATGACCACATGACCAGCTGCAGAAACGAGGACTGTGATTGTTATATTTCTTCATTGTATATGTGCATCAAATATTTTTGTTTCCTTCTGTTATGAACTGTGAAATGTAAATAAGGATAATGTATTTTGGTTGTATGTGTGTTAGCGTATCATGTTAGACACAAATATAACTTTATAATTGTCCTTATTTAGAGATTATATATGGTTAAGAAAATATGTACAACTGCCAAGTTGAGAAGGGGTGGACTGTGATAGTTGGAGCTGTGTGTCAACTTGGCTGGACCCCAGTTCTGTGTGGTTGTTCCCATGATGGGATCAAATGGCTGTGTTCTGGGTGGCCAATCTGTCATGGGGAGTTTCCCTAGGGGTGTGGCCTGCTTCCAGGATGTCCTGGGACATCCTGGGAAGAGAGACATTCTTCTGTGGATTGGGATTCTGATGTGCTGCCTACAACTGTCTGTGAGTGAGCAGTTCACTGTTCAGCCTGGAGATTTTGGATTCATCATTCATTGGAGTCAAGAGCCGGTGTACCGCCTGCCAGCCTTGAGCTTCTCAGCCCTCTGTGGTTGTGGAAGCTAAGAAAAGCCTCCAGCCTGACGTTTGCTCCAGGGACTTTGGACTTGCCGGCTTCTGTACATTTGTGAGCCATTTTCCTAAGATAAATTTTTTTCTCTCTCTTTATATATATATAAGCTTTGCTGGTTTTTGTTTCTCTAGAGAACCCAGTCTAACACATTCCCAGTCTAACACAGTGATTAAGCCAGACACCGATGTACAGGAATAGATTAACAGAAATTGATAACTTCCTTCTAGTCTTTGCTCATATTGAATTCTTTTTCTTGATATCCTCCTACAGCCAAACCCTTCCCTCTGAAATAATGTGTCAATAAACCACTATTCTAGTTTATGCTCATGAAATCTATCTATCTATCTATCTATCTATCTATCCATCATCTATCTATCTATATAATTTTATTGTGATTTGTGTGAAAGTTTACAGAGCAAATTCATCTTCCATATAGCAGTTCACAGACACTTTGTGTCATGACATTAACTATAATCTCCCACAATGTAGCAGCTCTCCTCCCATAGCCACCTCTTCCCTGTGTCCTTCCCTCCACAGACTCCAGCCCCTTGAGCTGTCTCCCTGTACATACACAACCCTTCTTTCTCCCATGATTGATCTCTCCAAGGAGTGTATCTATCTAATGTAAATGTTCAACTCATATGCCTGTCTTTTGTTAGCCACAGGAGTGGGTTCAATTCCAGACCTGAAGGGCATCTAGGGCCACAGTTTCAGGGGTTCCACCAGGCTCTATCAGACTAGCAAATCTGGTCTTTTTTTAATATATATATGATATTGAATTTTGTTCCACATTGTTCTCCCACTCTATGTGGGATCTCCTACATATTTTTCCGTCCAAGTGGTTGACAGTAGTGGCCAGGCACCATCTAGTTCTGCTCTCATAGTCATATAGGTTGAGGATCGTATGGTATACCACTTGCTTGAAATAGTAATTTCCATGTGTCTTTGGTTTTCTTCATTCTTCTTTGCTCTGGATGAGGAGAGACCCATAGTTGCATCTAGATGACTGCTTGCAAACTTTTAAGATCCCAGTCGCTACTCGCCAAAGTAGGATGTGGAACAATGTTTTTCCATAGTATGTTATGCTAATTTATGCTAATTAAATATACTTTTAAAGCACATAAATATTAATGGATAGAATATGTTGTGGTTATGTTTGTGTGTCAACTTGGCTGGGCCTGGTTGAGTGGCTGGGCAGCTGGTTGTAGTATTCCGCATGATGAGACTGGTAATCAACTCCATGGTGGAATCTACTGTGAACAACTGAGTAGTTGCCTTAGGGATATGGTCTGCTTTCTGTATATAAGGAGAAGCCTCGGGGAATGGTCTCTAGCTTATGGCATGCTTAGACCCTGCATGTAGTCTTGTCGTTGTTCAGCAGCCTGCTGTGCTCTGCCAACCTGGAGACTTATAATGGACTTGAATTAATGGCCTGCCATGTGATTTGGTAACATCGAGACTGTGCCTTTTTACTTGTCAACCTTGGGCTTGGCAGCCTCAGCAGCCAGCAGCTGTCTGAGTGAAGAAAATCCTCTAGCTTCAGTGGGCCAGGAGCTGGAAACAGCACTGAAGCCCAAGGCTGAGGTGCTTTTACTCAGCCCCTAGAGCCTGGCACTTTGAACTTGGACTTAAAGCCACCATTCTGTAAGAGAATTAACTCCTGTTTGTTAAGGTCATCCCATTTGTGGCATGTTCTTGTCAGAGCAGCACTAGGCAACCAGAACAGAATTAAAGGGAATCTATAAGATTTTGTTTATTTAAATTACACACACATTGACCCACATACTGACCACTCACATACCCCCCTGCACACCCACTCAAACCCCACATTCAGGTTGTTCTTAGGTGCTGTTGTCTCCAACTCATAGCGACCCTATGTATAGCAGAATGAAATACTACCCAGTCCCATGCCAGCTCCATGATCCTGGCTATACCTAAACCCATCATTGCAGCCACTGTGTCAATCCATCTTGTTGAAGACCTTCCCCTCTTTCGTTGACCCTCCGCTTTACCAAGCATGATATCCTTCTCCAGGGAATGGTCTCTTCTTACAACAAGACCAAAGTAGATGAGATGAATTCTTGTCATTCTCGCTTCCAAGGAACATTCCAGCTGCACTTCTTCCAGGACAGATTTATTTGTTCTTTTGGCAGTCCATGGTACTTTCAGCATTCTTCACCAGCACCACAACTCAAAAGCATCAACTCTTCTTCTTCCTTATTCATTGGCCAGTTCTCACATGCATATGAGGTGATTGAAAATGCCATGGCTTGCGTCAGGCTCACCTTAGTCCTCAAGGAGACACCTTTGCTCTCCAGTACTTGAAAGAGGTCTCTTGCAGCAGATTTGCCCAGTGCTATATGTTATCTGTTATCTTGACTGCTGCTTCCATTATTGTTGATTGTAGAACCAAGTAATAAGTAATATGAAGTCTTTGACAACTTCACTCTTTTCTCCATTTATTGTGATGCTGCTTATTGGTCCAGTTGTGAGGATTTTTGTTTTCTTCATATTGAGGTGTAATCCATACTGCAGACTGTAGTCTTCAATCTTCATCAATAAATGTTTCAAGTCATCCTCACTTTCAGCAAGCAAACTTGTGTTGTCAGTATATTGCAGGTTGTTAATGATTCTTCCTCCAATGGTGATGCCATGGTCTTCATATAGTGCAGCTTCTTGGATTATTTGTTCAGCATACAGATTGAATAAGTATGGTGAAAGATATAACTCTGATGCACTCCATTCCTGATTTTAAACCATGCACTGTTCCCTTGTTCTATTTGAATGACAGCCTACTGGTCTATGTACAGGTTCCTCATGAGTACAATGAAGTGTTCTGGAATTCCCATTCTTCTCAATGTTATCCACAATTTGTTTTGATCCACACAATCAAATGCTTTTGCGTAATCAATAAAACACAAGTAAACTTCTTTCTGGTATTCTTT
>NW_006922788.1:99884-111337 GCF_000298275.1 Orycteropus afer afer
CTGTTCAGTTCTTTTATCTTATCATTTCTTCCATTTGCTTTAGCTACTCTACACTCAAGGACAAGTTTCAGAGTGTCTTCTGACATCCATTTTGGTCTTGTCTTTCTTTGCTATCTTTTTAATGACATTTTGCTTTCTTCATGGATGATGTTTTTGATGTTATCCCACAATTCCTCTGGTTTTTGGTCACTGGTGTTCAATGCATCAAATTTATTCTTTAGATGGTCTCTAAATTCAGGAAGGGATATAATCAAGGTCATATTTGGCTCTCGTGGACTTGTCTTAATTTTCTTCAACTTCAACTTTAACTTACATATGAGCAATTGATAGTCTGTTCCACAATCAGCTCCTGGCCTTGTTTTGGCTGAAGATATTGAGCTTCTCTATTGTCTCTTTCCACAGATATAGTCAATCTGATTCCTGTGGACTCCATCTGGTGAAGTCCATGTGCATAGCCACCATTTGTGTTGTTGAAAAAAAGTATTTTCAATGAATACTTCATTGGTCTTACAAAATTCTATCTTGTGATTTCCAGCGTTATTTCTATCATCAAGGCCAAATTTTCCAACTACCAGTGATTCTTCTTTGTTTCCCACTTTTGCATCCCAATCACAGGTGATAATCAGCACATCTTGATGGTATGTTCAGTCAATTTCAGACTGGAGAAGTTGGTAAAAATCTTCAATTTCCTTGTCTTTGGCTTTGGTGGTTGGTGTGTAAATTTGAATGATAGAAGTATCAATTTTTTCCTTGTAGGCATATGGATATTATGCTATCACTGACAGCACTTCAGGATGTTGTTGTTGTTGTTATGTGCCATCCAGTCGGCCCCAACTCATAGCGACCCCTCCTTGGGTTTCCGAGGCAGTATCACTACAGAAGTAGGATTGCCCAACCTTCCTTCCGAGGAGTGGCTGGTGGGTTTGAACCGCCAGCCTTCTGGTTAGCAGTCAAGTGCTTTAGCCACTATGCTTCCAGAGCTCCTGCACTTCAGGATAGATCTTGAAATATTCTTTGTGGTGATGAATGTCATTTCATTCCTCTTCAGTTTGTCATTCCCAGAATAGTAGAGGTTGTCTGATTCAAAATGGCCAAAACTTGTCCATTTCTGCTTACTAATAACTAGGGAATCAATCTTTATGTGTTCCATTTCATTTTTGACAACTTCCATTCCTAGATTCATACTTCATACATTGCATGTTCTGATTATTAATGGAGTTGTCTCTCCTCAGTTTGAGTCATGTCACGTCAGCAAATGGAGGTCCCAAAAGCTTTACTTTATCCATATGATTAAGGTCTTTTCTACTCTGATGAGGCAGCTCTTTCCCAGTCATATTTTGAGTGCCTTCTGAGCTGAGTGGCTCATCTTTTGGCACTGTATTGGACAGTATTTCAGGGCTATTCATAAAGTTTTCCAGTAATGTATCAGACATTGTTTCTCTGCTATTCATAAGGTTTCCCTGGCCAATTCTTTGAGAAGTGGATGGCCTCTTCCTTCTTCTGAGTCTATCTCAGTCTGGAAGCTCTGTTGAAACCTGTCCACCACGGGTAGTCCGGCTATTGTTTGAAACACCAGTAATATAGCCTACAGCCTCACAGCAACATGCAAGCCACCACAGTAGGACAAACTGACAGACACGTTTGTCTCTCTTAGCTGTTCCAAACCTCTCCATCCACTTCCTGGCCCTCCCCCTAACTGTTTTGACTGTCATCCCTGGCTTCTTCTTTCTTTCTGCCTGGGCGGGGGTCTCCCTCCCTCTCCTTACCTGGATTGGGGCCCTGATCCCAATCCCACATTTACAAAGCCCTCTAAATACATATATACCCACCCACACACCACACATACACAACTCAGATCCATATTCTAACAGACCCCCAACACAATCCATCTGCTGTGCTTCACACCCTGGGAGGAGATCAGAAACTGTGTTCAGCCTAGGCCCATCTCATGCTTGTGAGTGACCCCTCTCTGAGTCAAGCTTAGGCCAGGCCATGGCTGCCTGCCTGTACCAGACATGGAACATGGCCAAATACTAAACAGGCTTGACTCCTGATCTCCATGAGTTCCAGTACCCCATCTGTAAGGTCCCACTCCTAGAAGGTTGCCATGTAACTTTTCTATATTGTCAAAAAGCCATCCAATCCTCTTGGGTTTACCACCAGCCAGACCCAAGGCAGAATTTGCCCTTTCAGTTCAAGGCTACACCTCCCTGTTCTCTCGACCTGGCTCTTACCTGGTTTTGGAGATCAGTTCCATTTGTCCTCCATTCCTGGATCCTTCCCTCCTGCCTTTCTCAGTCTAAAAATGTCCCCAACATCTTCCAGACGCAGCCCATTGTCATTGGAGCCTGAACAAGGGTCACATAGACACTCTGACTCTGCTTCTTTGTGCTCTTTTGACTCAAGGCCACTGCAAACTAGCCAGTCCTACTGGATCCATGGCTACTCTCAAGCTTTGTCTTTATCAACCTTCCCTAGGCCCTGTGGCCCCCCGCCCCACCCTTCCAGAAACTCTCTCTGCACACATACACACACAACTTCCCATCTCCCTGAAGCACCTGTCCTAGTTTCCTTCCTGATTCCTTGATGGCTCCATCTCTGATATGGATTGAATCATGTTCCCAAAAAGTATGTGTTGTAAATCCTAACTTCTATGCTGTGGTTACGATCTCATTTGGGAATGGGTTGTCTTCGTTACATTAATGAGACAAGATTAGTGTAAAGCATATCTGGAGTCAATCTTTTCTGAGATATAAGAGATTAAACAAGCGGGCAGAGCACAGATGGGGTAAGACAGAGGTCAAGGAACATGAA
The DNA here is from genome assembly GCF_000298275.1 of Orycteropus afer afer. Lineage (NCBI taxonomy): Eukaryota > Metazoa > Chordata > Mammalia > Tubulidentata > Orycteropodidae > Orycteropus > Orycteropus afer. The sequence goes on from NW_006922788.1 coordinate 102,699, forward strand.
AATGGCCCAGGATCAGAAGCCCAAAAGAGTCAAGCACTTTCCTCCAGGGCTGATGGGAGAAAGTCTTCCCTAGAGCTGGCACCCTGAGTTTGAACTTCTAGCCTGCTAATCTATGAGAAAATAAATTTCTGTTTGTGAAAGCCATCCACTTGTGATGTTTTTGCTATGGCAGCACTAGATAAGTAAGACAATGTCTTCAAGACCTCTCCTCTCAATGTCCAGTGGTTGTGGGGTTGCATCCTGTACCTCTTCTCTTCCCAGTCTTCATATCATTTGAACACATCTCTTCCCAGAACACAGTAATAATGGTCACACACCACTTAGCCATTGTCTCTGAGTTCAAGACTTCCATGAATGCCCTGGTTGGCCTGAGCCCACAGTGCCCCACGGCCTGCTGTCCTGCTGGATACTAACTCCATGAGCTCTGACCTGGAACTTTAGAAATTATCCCACCTTCTCCTTCTCGTCTGACTCTCCCCTGAGCCCTCCAAATGTTACTGCTCAGTTTCTGCCACCATCTTCTCTTCAACGAACTATGGCCACAACCTCCAGTCTCCACTTTCTTTAGGCTCCACAGTCCATCATCCACATCATTGTTCAGGGGTTGCTTCAAATGCATGATTTCTCCATTTCACTCTTCTGCCTTCAAAAGTCTACACAGCCCTTGGCCTTACATCAGGACTGACAGCCTTATCGTTCCCTGTTGCCCTCACTCCCTCCCCTGCACACCCCAGCTGCCAGCTATTCAGACTACTCTGAGCCTCCTACTGTTTCTGTCACCTCTGTACCTGTCCCTCTACCTGGCATATCCTTCCATTTTTTGAAGGTTTCTGTGACCGCCAACCAGACACAACAACCTTTTCCTCCTTTTTTATTTTTTTCTCTCCACAGCCTCCAGGAAGTGTTTCTTGATTTCACTCCCCCCCCCCCAAGACTCCCTGCCAAATGCTGTAGCTGAGACACCAGCCTGGGGTGGGTAGTAGGTGGTGGAGGGAACACAGCTGAAAAAGGTAATGGGCCAAAATGATAGAGGAATGCAAGGCAAATTCCTGTGTCATCTGTCTGTGGACAGGCCATGTGACTGTGAGATCTGGGGGTGACATGGCCTCAGTTGTCCTGTAGGACTCTTGGGGCTTGGATGGACACTTTAGAAGTTCGCAGCCTGTTCAAGTGCTGATGGTTGTGCACTTGCTCTGGAAGAAGGAGGAAAAAGTGAGCTTCTGTGCAACCTAGTTTAACAGTCCAGGTATTGCCCCAGGGGCTTCTTACTTAAGCAGGACTTGCACATCAGGGTTCTTTATTCGCAGTTGGGAGTGGTACCCCAGGGCATCAGTCCCCTCAGCCTTTTCCTGGCTCCTTCACTTCCCTTGCTAGATTCAGACTCCCCAATAAGACATACTAGGAGAGAACTGGATGTCTTTGTTAGTCCTCAGACTAGGACAGAAGACCTGCCCAGTCCTCCAATCCTCTACATGAGACCCAGCACCCTCAGAGCCCCTTTCCTATTGGCTGATGGGCACATTCCACCTCAGACAGCCCAAGCAGCTTACACACTGCTCTGATGCAGGTCAGAAGTTTGAAAGTCACCAAACTTCCCTCTCAAGTCCACAGCAGAAACTGCAGGCTTCCTAGGTTCCAGGAGGGACCTCTATCCAGGGCTTGGTATGTGCAGGTCAGTGTCTACCATGGGAGGTAAGGAGACCATTTAATTCCCTTAGAATCCATGACTATCCCTCCTTTCTGGGGAGGAGGGAGAGAGATGTTATCCCCAGCTTGTCTTTTTCGTAATGCCTCACATCCATTGACAGGGTGACCAGAAGATTCAAAGTGAGCCCAGAATCAGAAAATAAAATCAGACTTATCACCTGGGGTTTTAAGAGATGGACCAATGTCCCTTCCCTACAACAGGGATCCTTTTTAAAGGGCAACTTCTACCCCTCAGAAAGGCTCCACTCCCTCAGGCCTATCTGCCTCAGTGACAACTTTAGTCAGGATGGCCACCTTGTGTGAAAAATAGAGGACTGGGTGGACAGATTGCCCATCCCCTCAGGAAGCTTGGGGGGGGGGGATATCCTTGGATAGGAATCCCAAGAACCATGTCCATCCCAGCCTCTGTCTTTGTGGGTAAGCCACTGCCCCCTTCTGTCCTCAGAGTCCATGGTCAACGCATGGAAAGGCCTAGGGATCAGCCGAATTTAGACTCCTGTTCCGGGCTGCCTGGGTTCTTGACTCTGTCCTGCTGTGAACAGCTGTGTAATCTTGGGCACCTGTGTCGTCACTTCCTCCCTCAATCTCCTCCTCTGCTAAGTAGATGATAACAGCAGTGTCTTCTCTATAGAATTATTGTAAGGGTCAAATGAGCCATGTGTCTGCTTAATACATATGAGTCCCTGTTGTTCTTAATAGTGTGTTAATGGGACCCTTTGGATTAATACTTTAGATAAACATGGGGCCAGGGAGGTAGTGTAATTGAACTTGCTCAGGCCACAAGCAGAAGTCCCTCGGGAAGCCAGAATGCTCCAAAACAAGGCCATTCTTGAGGGATGTTTCCATTTTTATAGGATCAACTCAAAATAAATGAGTCCCTAATGGTGAGGATTCAGCACTAGCTTTGGGGAAGTATTTTATTCCAGAATCTCAAATTTTAGATCTATTTTCGGTGGTGTGGGGATCCTTCTAAGTCCCACTGCTGCATGACTCTTCTCACTTAACCCAGAGAAATGGACAAGTAAGTCACATGCACATGTGAACTCCTCCAGGGAGAGTTGTGAAGCCCTCTGGTTTAAGCACACCATCATCTTCATAAATTATTTCTTGTTCTTGCGCTTGTTACTTAACATCCCTGTGCCTCACTCTGCTGTACAAGGTGCCTAGGAGTTTACCTGGATAGACCACAGTGGCTACATGTGTGCCTGCAATAGCTGACACATAGCACATGCACCTAAACTGCCCAAGCAGACAGCCCACCCAAAGGACCCCAGGTGGGCTTTGAACTCTGCAGGTAGGAGAAGCACAAACTACATTAAATCTCGAGGGGCAATGGGCTGGCGTTGGTGATACATGTGGCTCAAGCCTTACTACTGACAAGTTGCCTTCATCACTGAAACTGTTTTCTTGTGCAAAAATTGGGGACAGAAACCCACCTTTCAGTGTATGGGGGTCAAGTGTATATTCAAAGACAGACGTTCCTGTCCTTGTATCTAGGTGTTCTGGCCACCTCTGTTATGGTCAACAGAGAACGCCAGCCAAAGGTCAAATCAGGGTCTGGACAATTCTCACCTTCAGCCTTCCTTTCACCTGCAGGATTAGCCCATCAGGAGACCAGAGACTGTGGGCAGGTTGGGGGGGGTGGGTGTGTCCCAAGCCTCATCATTTGTTAGCTGCATGATTCTGAGCCAGTCACTCTGTTTCCTGGGCCTGGATGTTCTCATCTGTATGATAGGAATGACATGCCCTGCAATGTTTACATGCCTGGGGACAAATGTGACAGTGGAGGAGAAATCACATGTCCACTGTCAAGTCCTGCACTTTCAGAACATTTTTTTGACTGAGGCCAGGATCAGTTGTCTTTGCTCTGTGATGGCTCTAGCTCAGCTGTCCCCAGTACAGACACAGCCCCAAGCACACATGCTTGGGAGCTGTGTCCTTTCTCCTTGCCAATAGCATCACTCACTTCCCCAGACCATGGTCACACTTTTCCCAGGTTAGCCTCTCCAGGAAATCCTCTCAGATGTCACCTTGGCAATGCACACCCCACTACACCAGGCTGAGAGATAGCTCCCTATGCCCACCTTTAGATTCTGGCTGTGTATATCTGTGGGGTTGTTCCCAAGGGTAGGAACACTTATCCCCTCAATTGAGAGTCATGGGGGGCTTTTTTTCCCCTCAGACTGGGTCTCCAAACCATTCTTTCTCTTCAGACCCCCAATGGCAAAGAGGTATTTCCTCTAAAAGCCAAGGGATTCCCAAAGTGACAATCATATCGGTCCTTCAGATAGGGGTTCCCCAGGAAAAGACTGCATTCCCTTCAGTCCACAGGCTCCCTGGGTGGCAGACTCACTTCCTCTTTGCTCACCTCTCAGGACCTCCACCAGCTCTGCCTTTAAGGGGGTCCAGAAGGGTGAGGACAGCTGCTGGCAGGTCCAGAGACAGGTTCAGGGAACATTTCTCAAAAGAAAACTACAAAGCATAGAGTGGTTATGGATAATTTCTGGCAAATATGCCTATGTCTCCTAGAGTGACCTGGATTTGGTGTCCACAAAGGTGGGGACTGTCCAGCCATAGGGGGGCAAGTTTGGTCATGCTCCATGACCCTGAGCTGCCAGCTAATAGGTCCTCCCTGCCTTCCCCTAGAGGGTCCAAACCATGGCTTGTTTCCCTGTCGCCCCACCCCCGACCTCCCACCAAGAAATACCCACCTGGGGCCAGAGACCTGCTGCATAATCCAGGCTTCTCAACCCTGGGTTTGCCACCAATAAGGAAGGCCAGGCCTCCAGCTTCCTGCCCTGTGCAACCTCTGCTGTCCTCACAGTAACCTTGCCCTGAGTCCTGCCCCAGAAGCCTGCAGCCTCTCCCTTTCTCAGTGATCCAAAATCCCACGCAGTCCCAGTACTTCTGTGCATCTAGGTGGCTGGGGACTGTGCACACACCTTCCACTTGGTGACCCTCAGACACAAACCACTGGATTCTTTGCCTCCTGCTTTGGCTCCTGCTTGATCCCAGCAACCAGCTTTCCTCTCACTGTCCCCTGCTCATCAAACTTTGCTCATTTCTGCTCAAAAGCAATTAGTTACCTGGTGTCCTATACCATAGCCAGGAGTCACATGTGGAAATTTTTAAATTAAATTAAGTAAAAAGAAAAACTAGCCCCTTATTCACACTGGCCACATTTTAAGTGCTCAGTAGCCATGTATGGACAATGAAGATACAGAACATTCCATCAACACAAAATGGTCTATAGGACAGAGCTGAAGTAGACTAGAGGGTTAGTCTGGAGGTGGGGAAGACTGAGGGGACAGAAGGCTCCCATGACAACCTGGACTAGTGTCCCTTTGAGCCACTGGTTCCTATGAATGTTTCAGAGGCACTTGCTTGGCAATGCCACCAAAGAAAAGGTTATTGTGTGGGAAAGAGTGAGGAGGTAGGCCCCATGCTAGATGAGATTAGTACCTTTAGGGATCAGCAAGCAGCTTTGTAAGGGTTCTTAGAAGGCTCTGCCCAGGTGCGGTCTATTTTACAGGAGCATCATTCTAGCTTCAGTGAGGAAGGGGTGCAGCCTCTAGGAGCCCTCACATCCCAGCCTGTGAGGAGCTGTTCTCCATGACCCACACCCAAGATCACTTATGTCTCCCAGTGCAGGGTCTCCCCACACCCAGATGACAGGTGGAGAGAGTGTTCGGTAGGTGAGGTCAGGAGCCTGCGGTGGGGACTGAGAGGCACTGAGGGTTCTGAAGGCTAGGCACATTCGGGTGCTATTTTGGGGTTGGGGGTGTATAGCAGGAGTTACCTCTTCTCTATCCAGGGGGCACAGAGGTTGTGAAGGGCCACCTCCTGGGGATTCCAGTCCTCTCAGCTTCTGGATGGGGATTCTGAGGCCCTGAACAGGAAGAGTCCTGGGCTCATGTCTCCAAATGAGTCCAGCCATTCATAAAGCTACTCAGTGCTTGACCTTTCCAGGATCTGCTTGCTCTTGGAACTTAACAAGTAAAAAAGGCTTAAAAGAAATTGTTAAGGATTAGGCCAACGTTGTTTTTATGTGCCGTTGAAATGGATCCAACTCATAGCAACCCCTCCTTGGGTTTCTGAAGCAATATCACTACGGAAGCAGATTGCCCAACCTTCCATCCGAGGAGCAGCTGGTGGGTTTGAACCACCAGCCTTCTGGTTAGCAGTCAAGTGCCTTAGGCACTATGCTACCAGAGCTCCTTAGGCCAACATAGAGCAACAGAAACAAGGATCTACCCAGGGGGCTGCTGTCAAGATGTGTGTCGAGATCTGGACACTGGATTCCCAAGCTTCTCTGAAGAAGGGCTGCAGGAGGGTGGCAAGATGGCTTAATCAGAGCTCTGGCAGAAGGCAATAGTCTCACAGAAGGCCTGGGTTAGTAGTCAGTGGGTATGTTCCCTGAATTGATGGCTTTGAATTGCCCATAACACAAACCAAAACTACTACTTTTGCTGAGACAAAATGGTGACCCTGTAAGACAGTGTAGATTTGTCCCATAGTTTCCAAAGCAATAAAACTTTACAGCAGCTAAGTGTCTCATCTAGTGCCCACAGAGTGGCAATGTGTTAGAACTGCAGTCATTTTGGTTTGCAGCCAAGCACTTTCACTACTGCATCACCAAGGCTTCTCTTGGTTTTGCCAAGTGGGACTGAATCAGAGCCCTTAAGAACTGAATCAGAGCCCTTAAGGAGAGGTTGGGAGACAAAGAGGTCTGAGGACTGCAACGGGGTCAGCTTTTCAGCAAACACAGACACCCTAGCACTGGGTTATAAAGTGAATGGAAGAGGCTTCTGCCCTCCCGCATTGCCCTCAGCTTCAGGCATTGAGATCTGTGCCAAACTGAGCAAGCAGGAGTATTTGGGGGGGAGGCAGCCTGGATAAGTAAGAGCACGGTTGTCTCCCCAGGGGCAGTGCCTTTGAATTTGCTGAGCCTCCTAGGTGGGCTGCAGGGGGAGAAAAGTCACCTCCCTGAGCAGCCTCCTGATCCCAGGCTTCCCTCCCAGGTCACCGTGATGCCCCCTCAGTGATTTGACTATAGTCCGGATGTCTGTTCTCATCCATCACCACAGAGCCTTCCCTTCTCTCTCAGGGAGGCCTGAGGGCTCAGCACCTGTGCTAGCTCTCCCTGAGTGCTGGAGGTTGCAGGTGCCTGCTCTCAGGAGCATGTTCTGATTTTCTTTCTTTCTTTCTTTTGAAAAGCTTTACTTATTCACGATAGCTGAAAGGTGGTGAAAACCTAAATGCCCATCAAGAGATGAATGTATAAATGAAATGTGGTGCATCCATACAATGGAATATACTACTCAGCCAGTAAAAGAAATGAAGTATTGATTGATATGCTAAAATATGGATGGAGCTTGAAGACATTATGCTGAGCAAAGTAAGTTATTTATAAAAAGAAATATCATTTGGCTTCATTTATAACAAAAAGTCAAGAACAGACATATGTATAGAGAGTTAAGATTATCAGTGCTTACTAACATTAAAGAAGAATAAATTCCTTTGAATTATGGTGTTGGCAGAAAATATTGAATATATCATGGATTCACAGAAGCACAAACAGGAGGGACCAGTTTCTGAAGAAAGACATCATGGTTGGAAAGTAGAGAGTCAGTGAAAAACAGGAAGACCCTCAATGAGATGGATTGACACAGTGGCTGTAGCAATGGGTTCAAACCTAGAGATGATTGTGAGGATGACACATGGCCAGGCAATGTTTCTGTTGTACATAAGGTCATTATGGGTCAGACTGACTCAACAGCACCTGACCAGAACAACAAGTGGGGCAGATGGGAAAGAGGACATATATGGAGTACTGAGTTTCCAGTTATACTAATGAAAAAATCATATTGATTAAAGGTATGGTTGCAAGCCATTTATTTTAAGTGCTATCAAAAAGTGGAATTGGCAAATATTGTGTGATAGATGTATTTACAACAAGGATGGAAAAGAGAAAGTGTAGCTGCTGAGACTGCTTGTGTACAAGCAAACACTTAATGGGATTTGGTTCCTTGGTTTGGAGGTCTAGGATCATGGTTTCATGGGACATCATAGTTAATTGGCCTAATAATGTGCTTAGTGCTTCTATTATACATTCTAATTTGTGGTAGAATGCTTTGGATCTTAAAATCTCACAAAAGACCATCTATGGCACAGCAGTTAGTCTCCCTATTCTGCTGGAGCAACAGAGGAAGATGGAGTCAGGAACAGGAGGAGGAAATGGAATGTGTTGATAATTACCTCCACGAACACTGCTTCCTTTACACGAGACCAGAAGAACTGGATGGTACCCAAGTATTATTGCTGAACATTTTGATGAAAATTCTACAGAAGAATCCTGATCAAAAGGAGGAGAATGCAGAACAGGATTTCAAAATCTCAGTGAATCCAAATTTTCTGAAGCCATGGAGGGTAGACGAAGCCCTAAAACTATTGCCCTGAAATCACATATAAACCTTAAACCAAAAATAACGTCTGCTTGAGCATGATACTCTTTTTTTTTTCTTGACTTTTTTTTTTTTTTAATTTATTGTGATTTGGGTGAAGATTTACAGAGCAAATTCACTTTCCATACAGCAGTTCACATATACTTTGTCTCATGTCATTGACCAGAGTTTACCACAATGCAACAGGTCCCCTCCCACTTCCTCCCCACAATTATCTCTTCCTAGTGTCCATCCCTCCATGCTCTCCTGTCCCCTGAGCTGTCTTCCTTTGCATAAGCAGCCCTTCCTTCTCCCATGATTGTTCTCTCCAGGGCCTGTGTCTACTTAAGGTAAATGTTTAATTCACATGTCTGTACTTTGTTTGGCTGGAAACCCCAGGTGTGGGTTCAATTCCAGACCTGACGGGCAGCTAGGGACCCTAGTCTCAGTGGTTCCTACAGGCTCTATTGGACCAGCAAACCTGGTCCC
>NW_006922788.1:115323-131175 GCF_000298275.1 Orycteropus afer afer
ATTTACAGTTGTGGAAGATGGGGCAATCTACTTCCGTAGTGATACTGCCTCGGAAACCCAAGGAGGGGTCGCTATGAGTCGGGTCCAACTCGACGGCACATAACAACAACACAACAACAACAGTTGTGCAGTCATTGCCACATTCAATGTTACAGCATTTTCTTCATCCTGAAAAGAAATCTCATCCCCATAAGCTCTCACTCCCTATTCCTCACAAATGCTTCCTAACCACAGGCAACTACCATCTTCATTCTGTCTGTATAGCCTTGTCTTTCTGGAAATTTCCTATAAATGGAATCATATAATATGAGACCTTTTGTGACTGGTTTCTTTCACTTGACACGATGTTTTCAACGTTCATCCATATTGTAGCACGTATCAGTACTTCATTTCTTTTTATTGCTGCACAATATCCCATGGTATGGCTACACCACATTTGTTTATGCTTTCCTCAACTAAAGGATATTTGGGTTGTTTCCACTTTAGAGGTGTTATAAATAACACTGATAGGCTATTCAGGCTGGGAGTGTGGGGAGTTTAACCATGCATGTTCTATATCCAGACTGGCACCACAGGGAAAAAGTTAGCCCTCTAGCCTGGCCCATTATCTGCTGACCTCTGCAGCATCCTCACCTCCTGTTTTCTCCACCTGCATACAAAGACCTTACTATCCAGACACATCACGTTGGCTTCTGCTCCATACCTTGCTAAGATCTCTCAGCTCCTTGTCCTGGTTTCCTGGATTCCTGAATCTAGCCCATCTCTCAAGTTCCAACCTAAATCCCATTTCTTCCAAGATGCTCTCCCTAAATGCTCCCAGCCCAGGGAACTCTGCCAGCCACTACCAGTGCCTTGAAGTTGCAAGAAGGACATAGAGGTGGCATCTTCTGACCTCCTCCAACTTCAGGAGGAGGAAACAGAATCACCATCAACAGCCCAAAGCTTATCCCTATGAGACCAGACATGCCACCATACTCCTGCCTTTTTACCAGTTCTGACACCAACTGTCCCTCTCACAGCACTCACTCCTTCTCTCCTGAGTTCTATAATTCATTGCAATGGCCACACAGAACTTATAGACAATACTCATCGTTATGGGGTTTATTAGGGAAGTGACAGGTTACAATTCAGTTTCTGGATCACTCTCGGGATCCATTACTTCAATCAGGACATTCTCCCTCTGTTATGACCTATGGCATGCATCCCTGGCCCTTGGCCTCTCCGCCTGGCCTCTGCCTTGCTCATGCAAGTGTTACGATGGTCTTTTAGTTCTTCTGATAGCTATACATACGTGCACCCACTCTGTCAGCAAGCCTCCTGCCCAGAGCCACGCAGGTTTCTTGCTCCCTGGGCCTGCAACCCTGCTGCTCTGTCTCATGCCTCTTGGTGTCTCTGTGTTCTCTCTGCCTGTCATCTATGCTGGTTATCTCTGACAGTCATCTCTGGCAGTCGTCTCTACAGTTTCTCTTCCAAAAAGGTTCAACACAATAATAGCAAAGTTCAACAAAATAGAAAATAACAAATGCTGGAGAGGTTGCGGAGAGATTGGAACTCTCATACACTGCTGAGGGGACTGCAAAATGGTACAACTATTATGAAAAATGGTATGGCGTTTCCTTAAAAAACTGAAAATTGAAATACATGTGATCCAGCAATTCCATTACTAGGAATATATTCTAAAGAAGTGAGAGGACATGAACAGACATATGCACACCCATGTTCATCACAGCACAATTCATTATAGCAAAGAGATGTAAACAACCTAAATGCCCATCAGCAGATGAATGGATAACCAAATTATGGTACATTCACACAATAGAATACTATGCCACATTAAAGAATAATGAAGACTACACTAATCATCACAAATGTGGATGAATTTGGAGGACATTATGTTGAGTGAAACAAGTCATTCACAGAAGGACAAATACTGTATGAGCCCATTATTATAAAAAGTCAAGGAGACATTTGTTTAGGGAAGGAAATTCACTTTATTGATTACTGGGGATGGGAGGGAAAAGGAGGGAAATTTTCAGATTAGTTTGGGGTCACATGTTGATTTGGGTGAGGGGAAGGATGATATTAAAAGAGTCTGTGATCAGCATGATGACACTGGGGAAAGGGAGGACACCATATTTTGCCCCTAAGATATAGACAACAGAGGCAAATGCTAGTATATGCACAATACTGCATCAGTACTAACACCAAACGCCAGGCTACGGACAAATACATAGACAAGTGAGAAGATCAGGTGGGAATAGATGAACAGGAATATACCCTAGACCAAGGGTACCCTAGACCAAGAGTAGATTTGGCTGAAGATAATCTTACATATGCATTTGTGCTACAAAATTAGCCACACACATTACAGAAGCAACAGAGGACAGAGTTGGAGTAACTTCTCAGAGACAATCAAACATTGAGAGAGAGAATCACTGGGCCTGCCAACTAGGGGACTGTCTTCTAAGGGTACGTCATGCTCAATTGGCACAACATAGTACATAAAAACCATGTTCTACAACGCACTTCAGTGAGTAGCGACTGGAGTCTTAAAAGCTTTCAAGCAACCATCTAAGATTCAACTATTAGGTTCCTCTCATCTGAATCAAAGAAGAGTGAAGAAAATCACAGGCATCTGGAAACAATTAGTCCAAGGATACAAGGGATCATGAGGACCTCAGCCTTCATGACTCTGAGACCAGAAGAACTAGATGGTGCCTGACTAACAATGAAAACTACTCAAAAGGGATCAAAACTGGAGATCCCGATAGAGTGGGAGGAAAAATGTGGAACAAAATTTAAAAATACAAAAATGACCAGTATTATTGATCAGATAGAGCCTGGTGGAACCCCCAAGACTATGGCTCCAGGTTACCCTTCAGGCCTGGAAATGGACTCACTTCCATGGATTGGCTCTCAGCCCAACAGTAGAAAGACCTACATGCGGAACACTTACCCTGGGGCAATGCACCCACCTACACTAGGGAGATGCACCCCTTAGAGCAATCAGCCATGAGACAACAGAGGGGCAACATTCACTTAGAGGAAAAGCTGGATAGACAGGAATGCATGCTTAAGAAGGGCACAGGGAGGGAGTAGTCACAGGGCCTAGAGAAGGGGAGAGCTTGTTATAGTCTGAGATGTTAATCGGGGTGTGAAATCAAACGTGCACTAACTGTCCAATGTAAAACAAATTTGCTTAGTAAATTTGTGCCCAAAGCACAATAAAATAAAAACCAAAAAGGACTAGCACAGGAATTTCAGGTCCAAGGACTCACTCCACTCCACTTCCAGCTCTCTTCTCTTGATGGCAGTTAGATCTCCCTTTCTGTCTCTAGGAAGGTAATTTTAAGCCAAGCAGAATGACAAAACTAACCAATCTTCACATTAGAGTTCCATGCAACTTATTTGCATGGTCCCACCCAGTGGTCTGGTGGGAATCACAAAGACTGGTTAGAAAAGCCATACCAAGTAATTCACTGCACCACAAAAGTACACATAATGTCCCTGGGCAGTCTCATTGGTGACACTTTATCCTTTTCCTCAAGAAGCATTAGATGATCATAGGAGAACATGATGAACAGCACACATGGGCACTTTTGGCAGCTGCTTTCCTGCTTCTTTGCTGTTGCATTTGCTGAGCTTCTACCTAGAGTGTTGCTCCCTGTCCTTTTAGGTCCTGTTCCTTTGCCCTACTTCCCTAGATCCCTTGGAAGTTCCCTTGCTAGTTCCTCTGGCTGCAAGTCACTTGGAGTCAGGGGTAACTTCCATTCCTCCAGCATCTGGTTTTCCAGGTCTACTCACAGCTCCTCAGAGCCCTGTTGCCCCCCCGCATGTCTTCTCAGGAAAGAGGTCATAAGCACTCCCCCCGCAGCCTGCTGGGCCCCTAATTGCAAGGAACACAGTGCAGCTCACTGAGTGGGCCAGTTGATGAGGTTAAATGACTCAAACAAGGACCCCCATCCAGACAATTAAAGAACCAAGATTTTGACTCAATGACCCACCACCACCATGCTGTCTCTCTCACTGGGGATAACAAGGGATTGAAGCCCTTCTGCTCTCTGCAGCATGGGGTGGACTGACATGGGCTGCTGTGAAGATGAGGATTTGGGTCAGGGTTGGGTTTCAGTCCCCTCTGCTCAGGGTCAGTTTCTTCTTTCCCTATAATTACTTCATGTGAAGCAAGAAGCTTGGGGGAAAGTCAAGAGGTTAAGCAATTGGCGTAATAACTTCTGATGTGCTAGGAATTCCCAGTCATGGACCCTGAGGAAAGAAGTCTGCTTGCAGAGGGCGGCCCCACCCCACCCCGGGAAGTCATAAAACCAAGCAGAGGCTGTACACTGCAGACTGTAGTCAGGAAGATGGGAGGCAGCAGGGTGCCTATGCTACTGCCGCTGCTGCTCCTGGGTCTGAGTTGGGCAGAGGCTGCTTCTTTGACCAAGGATGTCAGCCTAAGCCAGGACAAAGCCCTGGCGTTTGCCATCAACACCTACAATGAAAAGTCGGATAATAACAAGTATGCTTTCCGTGTCCTGGAAGCTGAACCCTGGCCAGATTGGGTGAGGAGAATCAGGGACAGCCCAGGGCACAGCCACTGCAGCCAGAACATTTTGGAGGGATGAGGGACCAGGGACCTGCTACCCTGACAGGCTGAGAGCCTTTAGGAAGGACCTCATTACTCCTTTCATCCTCAGTTTCCCGTTCTATGAGATAATGACAACCATCCCTTTGACCAGTGTTCTGCACTATTTTAGATGGTACAATAGGTATGATAGGTAGAATGTGGTAGAAATAGTGCCAGACCTAGAGGTCATATGAACCTAGTTTCAAGTTCCTGCTTTGCCATCTTGGCTGCATGGCCTTAGCTAATTCACTTCCCTTCTGTGGTCCACATTTTGGACCTGCTGGATGGTGGTGGGTTCTTTCTGGGCCCTGATGTACCTACATGCTGAGGGACAGGCTGGGTCCTTACTGGGTCTTTTCACAAATGGACCTGCTAACTGTGTGCACTGAGATTCCTATTATCTCCTTGCTGACAGGACCCAACATTATCAAAACCACAGTTGCTGCAGTTTGTCATCAAAGAGACGGAGTGTAAGACACTTGTCAACTCTGAGCAGTGTCCCTTCAAGGAGGATGGGGTAAGGTCCTCCCTCACACACCAGCTTCCCTTGTCCCATCCCAAGGCATTGGGTTGAGTCATTGGCCCTGTTCTCGGTTATGTCTGTACCCAGAGCCCAGCATTCCCTGATTCTACACTGCACTGCGGCTCCTGAGTAAGTGACCGTGTTCTGATCTTCTTACTTTAAACAACAGCAAGTGAAGAACTGTGTGAGGCTCATTGGAGTTTTGCAAAGGGTCTCACTGCGGTACCCGCCTGTGAACCTCAAAAGTCTGCAGGGGTGAGCAAATTCCTTGGGACCTTGAAGAAGAAGGAGGGCAGGGACAGAAGGTCCAGGGGCCAGAACATCAGACTGGGAGGTTTCAGAGACCAGGGCAAGGGCTGGAGGACTGTCCTGTCACTTGGTTGACAGGCAATTTAGGAGGATTTACCCTCTTTTCAATCTTGAGCATCTCCCAAGAATCTGACAACAATGACCTAGAAAAGATGACTCTTAGCTGAGCACTGCTCTACCTAGTGACCTGACAAAGCCACTTCATTGCTCTGAACCTCAGTCTCCGTGGGGCAAGGGGTCTCTGTACTTGTGTGCACATTAGAATCACCTGTGAAGAATTTGTAACTTCCTGAGTTGAATTGTCACAACCAGAGTTTGATTTAATATTTCTGGAGTGAGGTTGGGATTGAGAAGCCCTGGGCTAGAAGCTGCAAAGGCCCTTCTATGAGTGAAGTGCCCAGTAGATTTCACCCTCAGCAGATGGATCTGTGATTTCCAGATGATGTTGAGAGACAGGCAGAGCCTCAAAGCCTGGAAGGGTTTATAAAAGAACAGTTGCCATTGAGTCAACCCAACTCGTGGTGACCCCATGTGGGTCAGAGCAGAACTGTGCACCACGGGGTTTTCCGTGTCTGATTTTTTGGAAGTAGATGTCAGGCATTTCTTCTGAACTGCTAACCTTTAGGTTAAGAGGTGAATGTGTTAAGTAACCATTTGCAATAGCCAGGGACTCCAGGCAATAGTTTATTGTGAAGGCAAAACTTGAGTTGGGCATGAAGAACATATGGGTACAAGATTGAGGCTTTGCCACTGAGGCTCCTTGAAGCAAAGAAAAGATTGAGAATTCTTGTGTGACGGGGAGGCTTCAGAACTCCCAGGCACTGACCAACCATAGTCTCAGACTCTAGGGAAAGAGAAAAACATTCCCATGGACTTTCAAAGGTGAAAGTCACCTTACAGGTTCTCTACAAAAGGCAGTCTGCACACACACACACACACGTTCACACACATGCATACATGAATACACTTGCACATGTATTCACACATGGACACATACACATGCATGTGCATACACACCCCTCTTTCGCAGCTGAGAAGTGGTCTGACCATTACCCAGTGAACTATGTTGTTGTTGTTATGTGCTGTCGAGTCAGATGATGGAAGTAGATTGCCCATCTTTCCTTCCGAGGAGTGGCTGGTGGGTTTGAACCGCCAGCCTTCTGGTTAGCAGTCAAGTGCCTTAGGCACTACGCAGTTCCCAAACTGTGGACCCCTACACTGACAGCATAGTACCTCCTGGGAACTTGTTAGAAATGGAAATCGTCAGATTTCACCCAGACCTACTGAATCAGAAACTCTAAGGGTAGAGCCCAGCAATCTGTTTTAATGATCCTTGTGAGTGTCTCTGATGCACAGTGAAGTTTAAAACTAGAGCAATAGAACCCTGAATTATCAGAGCTGGCAGAGAAAGCAGCTTGGAGAGAAAACCAAGGCTCAGAAGGATTGAGTGATGCGCACCGGGTTACAGAGAAAGCCAAGCACAGGGCTGGGTCAGTGGGGCCTCTCCTCACTGCCAGTCCCCTCTGGGCCCTCCACCCTTGTACCTCCCAAGTATGGGTTCTTCAAGACCATCCTACCCTCCTAGTGCTCAGAGCCTGCCCTGGGTATGACAAGCTTCTCTACTAATCTTTTCAGTCTGTACAAGTTCGTAGAAGAAGAGACGGACCAAACCAATGGCTGATCAATTTGTGTCGTCGGATCGGCAAATGTAGGGGGTAAGGTGGTTAATGAGATGTTTCTGCCTGGACCTAGTCTACAACCACCCATTTACAGTCTCCCTTCTTGATCCCATCCTGAACCGTCCACCGTGCACTGCCCTGGCTCAGCACAATAAAATCTCAGCTCACAACCTAGTCGGTGTCCTCCTTCCTCTTCTCATGTCCTATTGCAGACCCCAGAGGAATTCAAGACTGCCTCTCCCTGCATTCTGCCTCCACTCAAGACCAGTCTTTCCCATCTCCCCCTATATTTCAGACCCCCAACTTTCATCTATCCTCCTTGTCACTGTCAGGGTAAGACATTGTTGGCCAGGTCTCATCACACAGGTCATGGATGGACTTGGAATTGGAAACACACGGCTGGCTACATATATGTAGTCCTGAGGTGATGCGTTAACTGTCATGGCAATACAACTGTACTTCAGGTGTGACCAATGCTACTCCTTGGGTCATGAGAAGTCATAAGGGAGGATGGCAGAGGCCACAACATCAGGACAGGAGGAGGGGAGATGTGAGATGGAGTGGGGTAACAGTTCCAGGGGAACAGCCTGAGCAATGGTGTGGTGACCAACAGGGCTTGTTTAGGAGACAGGAGGAGTGATGCTGAAAGCAGTGATATAGGGGAAGAAACACTGGTGCCCAACACTCAGTGGAGACCCAGAGCAGGAAACTGAGGGCTTATTCCGAGCCTGTCAAGTGTTAGCAGGGCATGGGAGGTATGTGGTCAGGAGGTTGGAGAGGCTGAGGTCCCCAAACTCCAGAAGGAACCTAGGACAGAACCAGCCCCAGCTCAGACACCACCTAGCACAAGGGGCACCAATGATACTTGATAAAATTGGAGAAAAATTTGCCCAGAGCTAATGACTAAATAGAGAGCTATGGGTGGCATAGTGCCTAAGGCATTTGACTGCTAGTCAGAAGGCTGGCAGTTCAAACCCACCTATCACTCCTCAGAAGGAAGGTTAGGCAATCTACTTCTGTAGTGATACTGCCTCAGAAAACCAAGGAGGTTGTTATGAATTGGATATGACTCAACGCTAGTGAGTTTGTTTGTTTGTTTGTTTGTTTTTAAATGACTAAATGTGTAAACGACCAGTTCACACAATTAAACAAATGTTTGGTTTACACAAACACATATCAGGTAATAGTACGGCTTAAGGGGAGGAATAGAATCTCAGCTCCTGTGGATGGTGGAGGAACCAGGTTCCAGGGACCCCAAATCCTCCCTGTGTCCTCCACCTGCTTTTCTCTTTTCCCTCAGTCTCCCTCTATCAGATGTCACCATTCCAGGTCTGATCTCAGACGATGTCCCATGTCTGCTCAGCTTATGTTGTTATTGTTGTTGTTGTTGTGTGCCATTGAGTCCACTCTGACTCACAGCAACCCTACATAACAGAGGGAACTGTCCCATGGGGTCTCCTAGATTGAAATCTTTCCAGGAGAGGGTCTCCAGGCCTATTCTCCTGTGGAAGTGCTATTAGGTTTGAACCACCAACCTTCCATCGGTGGCCAAGCCACCAGTCCTCCTTCAAACTGCTTATAAGGATAAAGAAAAGCTGACTTTGTCCATGTGAAGGAGTGATTCATAAAGCCTTTGAGCAAGACTAAATGATGGAATTAAATTCAGTTTTTGCTGAATTAAACTGGTCTTTGTACATGTCTTCCTGGGACTCTGCCTAACTGCATTCAACAGAGTCCATGCTGACTTTTCACAAAGCAAAAAAAACAAACCCACTGCTGTCAAGTTAATTCTGACTTATAGAGACCCTTCCTTGGGTTTCTGAGGTGATACCTCTGTAGAAGTAGATTGCCCAGTCTTCCTTCTGAGGAGTGGCTAGTGCGTTTGAACCACCAGCCTTCTGGTTAGCAGTCAAATGCCTTAAGCACTATGCCACCAAAGCTCATAGGGACCTGTAATTTGAGTACTTAATTATTAGCTACCATGAAAACTGAGAAAGGGATTTCTATTTGTGGTCAAGCCAGGATGTGAAAGAAGTGTACTCTAAGAAAGGGAATATGAACACAGCTATCTTTTAATAGAGAGAGGGCCTAAGAAATCTTTCTTCTTTTTTTTTTTTTAAATGCATTTTATTGAAATATAATTTATGTACAGTAAAATACACAAAACTAAAATGACATGGGTCAATGCTTTTTTTCTTTTCCTGTGTTCACTCCCCTCCCCTCCCACCCCTGGAAACCAACAAAGGAAGTTTCCCTCCATGTATAAACTTTTCCTTGACCCTGCACAGCAATGAACTAATACTATATTTGTCCTTCTGTGATTGACTTATTTCACTCAGCATAATATCCTCTAGGGAGCTCTGGTAGCATAGCACCTAAGGCACTTGACTGCTAACCAGAAGGCTGGCAGTTCAAACCCACCAGCCACTCCTCGGAAGGAAGATGGGCAATCTACTTCTGTAGTGATACTGCCTCGGAAACCCAAGGAGGGGTCGCTATGAGTTGGGTCCAACTCGACGGTACGTAATGACGACAACAACAATGTCCTCTAAGTTCATCCATATTATGCGGTGTTTTGCAGACTCTACATTATTCTTTAGTGCTGCATAGCATTCCATTGTATGTACCATAGTTTGGTCATCCACTCTTCCGCTATAAATCTTAGAAATAAGTCCCTTGCCAGATATGTAATTATTGGCAAATATGAATTTGTTGCTGTCATTTTTGTTGTGTGCTTTCTCGTGATGTCGATTTCTTTGTTCCATATAATTTTCTATGCTGAGCTCATTTTGTTTATGAATCGTGTTATCACTTCCTTCATTGCTATTGATTTAGTGTTTGCTGAATATGTATGCTGGTCCTCTTTTTTACTTTGATGTGAAGGTTTATCAGTGTTCTTTGAGATGACCCTGTGATTTATAGTTTTCTTTCCAAGTTTAGAACAGTCTGTTTAATCTTGTAGTTGTCTTGACTTCCTTACCATCTAGAAGTTCTGTAATGACACAGTTTGTTCCCCTCTTTTTGGCTTGTAGCTGTCCTCATTTGTCATTGGATGTCTCTGGTTCCCTGTTTACAATCTTGTAGGCTTATTTATTTTGGATACTTTCACAGCTGGGTTGGTTTCTGGGTTATTTCATCATGTGTGTTAATCGTTAGTTGTTGATTGCTGTTATTGGTTCTCTGTCCAAAGGACTCCCTTTAGCATGTCTTGTAAAGTTGGTGTGGTTTTAACAAGTTCCTTTAATTTCTGCTTATCTGGAAATGTCCTAATTTCACCATAATATTTGAGGGACAGTTTTGCTGGGTACATAATTCTTAGTTGGAGATTTTTCTCTTTCAGGATTTTATATATACTATCCCGTTGTCTTTTCACCTGCATGGTTTCTGCTGAGAAATCTGAGCTTCATCTTATTGGTTGCCCCTTGTAGGTAACTTTTCATTTTTCCCATGCTGCTCTCATGATTCTTTCTTTGCTTTTGGTTTTGGTGAGTTTGATGATGATATGTCTTGGTGATTTTCTTTTGGGGTCTATCCTGTTTGGGTTCGTTGAACTTCCTGAATGGATATATTCTTTATCTTTCATCGTACCAGGAAAATTCTCTTCCAACAAATCTTTGACAGTTTTCTCTGTGGTTTTATTTGTCTCTTCCTGTTCTGGAATTCCGATTACACATAGATTATTCCTTTTGATTGTATCCCACATGAACCTTAGGCTTTCTTCATTTTGTTTTGCTCTTTTTTATGACTGATTCCTTTCCAAAGAAGTGTTCAGGTATTTGCCTTCAATCTTCCTAATTCTCTCTTCCATTGATTCAGTTCTGCTCCTTTGCCCATTCAATGTCTTATCTGGTTCCAAAAATTTAGTATTAATCTTCTGGATTTCTGTGTGTAGATTTTGTATCATTTCTAATTTTTCATTTATTTTGTCATTTTGTTCTTGTATTTTCTTCCAAAATTCTTCTAGGGTTTAGTCTGTGTTTTCCTTGGTCTGTCTCTCAATCCTTTGAAGATACCTAAATATAATTCTTTTGAATTCCTTATCAGGGAGTTCCAATGCTGCTTCTTCCTCAGGGATGTGTTTTGGGTCTGTATCCTCGTCTTTTGTTTCTCCTGCTTTATCTTGTTTCTTTGTGTTGACTGTGATGCTCTGTTGTCTCTGAAGCATTGTGACTTTTTTTGTATTTATATTTAATCAGTGATTGTATGTTGAAGTGACTTGCCCACGATTTTCATTTTCTTTGTATGTTATCTACACAAGTGGGGTACTGTGCTCCTCTATTTGCTAGTTGACAGCACTTATACACTCACCACCTGTCTCTTTTCCTGTTGTCAGCCTCTCATATGTCCCTGCCGACCTTAGCAAACAAAACCTATTCTTAGGTCCCTGGAATCTGAATGAGAATGCTATCACTTCAAAATCCAAAATGGCTGCTGCTTGTAAACATTCAAAATGGCTGTACCCTTGGTCACTTCAAATATTCAAAATGGCTGCACCCTCCAGACAGCGAAAAGTCAACAGCTCAGGTTGTCTCCCTCCTTGCTGTTTCCCTTCCTAGTCATAGGCCACCAGTGCAGTCATTCCTGCAGCCCTTGGTGACCAGGGGTGATCTTTAGGTCAAATCTCAGGTCCCAACACTACTTGGAAATATTCAGGCTGTTGGTCCCATCAGAGTAGCTGGCAGTCCACAGCACTGACTGTCTCTGTACTCACTGTTTTCAGTCAGGTTTTTCCATTAATTGTTACCTAATCCATTTCTGTATAGTTCCTTTAAAAGCTCAGGGCTCCAGGATTATCTTCTGTATCCCTAGCAATTAGTTTCTCTTTTCTTTGTTGAAGAGGGTCTGTGTCATTTGTCTGCCTATTCCTCCATCTTCAAGAAATCTTTCTTTATGACAAAGTAATGAAGAGAATTATTTTGAAAGGGTCTTGGAGCCTGCCTTATCTAAGGTTTTCCAGAGGACTTAAAAGTCTTTTGTTTTAACAAGTATTTCCTGGGAAAAGAGATTCTGGTGATTAGAGCTCGTTCACATCAACCAGTGATGTTGTTAGGATCGTTCCTGAAGGATATGTGGACTGGAATTTCTGCTATCCAAATTGAAGACTCTTTGTAGTTTCTTTTCCTTTCTCCAAGGCTTTGGACTCTGCATTTGGAGGTAAGCACTTCTTAGAAGGAACCTCTACTTTTTTGTGTGTAGAAGATTGTCTTAGGAATTATTCAGTCTCTGCTTTCTTTTCTGTTCATTTCTTGAACATTGCATAAAAACATTGTTATTTATTAAAACTGCAGAGTTCTGTTTTTCTTTTCATTTCTATTCCTTTGCAGGTGCATTAAGCTTGTGTGTATCTGGCTTACATGCACATATCCTTGCTGAGATGGGTAGTGCCGACTCCAAAAGGTGTTTGGGTCCCACTTACAGAACCCACACTGTTTTCATGGTGGAGCTCTATGTCTCCAGTAGTGTGTTTCTCCAGACACACCGACATGATCTCACACAAGGCAATCTTGAAAAGTAGTGGTATTCATGGGGCACTTTTGAAATTAAAAAAAAATCTGTTTTTTTTTTTTTTCATTTCAAAAAGAAGTCCTATATCCATTAGCAGTCACACTCCTTTTGCCCCTACCTTCTGTTCTTGGAAACCATTAATCAAATTCTATCTTTCTGGAATTGCCAATTTTGGACAGTTCATATAAATGGAATTATACATGATAGTCTTTTGCATCTAACTTTTTCAATCTTCAATATTGTTTTCAAGGTTCATCCATGTTGCAGCATGGTATCAGTATTTCTTTCTTTTTTATGGCTGAATAATATTCCATTATTTGGATATCACTTTTTGCTTATCCATCAATTGATGGCCATTTTGGTGGTTTCCATTTATTCACTATTATAAATAAAGTTTTTGTGAACATTTGTGTTTTAATTATTATGTAGACACATGTTTCAATTCTCTTGGGTATATACTATGGAGTGGAATCTCTGAGTTATATGGGTAATTCTATGTTGGGCTTTTTAAGAAACTGCCAAACTGTTTTCCAAATGGCTATGCCATTTTTTATTATGAGTAATTCTATGTTGGGCTTTTTAAGAAACTGCCAAACTGTTTTCCAAATGGCTATGCCATTTTTTATTATGAGTAGCCATATCTAGGGTAACCGATTTCTCCACATCTTCATCAACATTTGGTATTGTCTATTGTTTGACTATACCTACCTGAATGATTGAGTAGAGTTATCTTGTTGTGGCTTTGATTTGCAGTGCCCTAACGGCAGTGAGTTGGGTTTTTTTTTTTTTTTGGTAATTGGTTAATCTACTTCCGTAAGATACCACCTTGGAAACCCAAAGAGGGGTTGCTATGAGTTGGAAATGACTCAATGGCAGTGAGAATGATTTATTAAAACTTATTATTATTGTGATTTGGGTAAATGTTTACAGAGCAAATGGGTTTTCCATTCAACAGTTCCTACACTTTTGTGTGTGTGTGTGTGTGTGATATTGATTGCCATCCCCACAATGTAACAATTCTCTTCCCACTTCTTCCTTCTGGTTACCATTTCCATTTGCTCTCCCTTCCTCTGCATTCCTGCCTTCTGTACTTTATCCTTGGGAAAATGCTGCCCTTTTGATATCTTCTGGTTGCTTGTTCTCAAGAATGACTGCCTCCCCGATATTATTGTTTAGCTTGTAGGTCTATTATTTGGCTGAAAGTTCAGCTCTGGCAGTGAGTTCAGTTCCAGCCTTGAAGGATGATGAAAGGCCATAATCCCACAGGTTCTACCAGTCTCTACGAGATTAGCAGGCCCAATCTTTTTTTTTTTTTTTTAATTATTATTTAGAGGTTTTTTCTCCCCACATTTTCTCCACTAAGAAGGATTTCCTAATATGATCCTTTCCATAGTGGTTGGCAATAGCCAGGAACCACTTAGTTCTTCTGGTATCAAGGTCATGTAGGCTGAGGTTCACATTGTCCACTAGTCCCTTGCACTAATTGTTTACATGCAACTTTGATTTTCTCACTCTTCTTTGCTCTGAATGAGAAGAGACCAATAGTTGCACCTTAGATGGCTACTCAAGCTTTTAAGACCTTAGTCACTATTCTCCAATGTAGAATGTAGAACAATGTCTTTGGGGACTATGTTATGCCAATCGACCTTGATGTCCCTTGCAACTATGGTTCTGAAACCACCAGACCCAGTAACTCACTCCCTCAAAGTGATAGATTAGAGTTAAAAAGTTTTCATAACTTTGCTTTCTATTATCTCTGCTTTAGTGACAATATTTCATCACACACAAATACATAGGTAGAAATATCATCTACCAAACCTATGTAGTCATGGATATAGTCCTGTTCATGTAGCTGTATCTGATCATCTTGCCTGTCCACCTATGTGTCTGTCCTTGTACCAATACCAGAGTGTTGTGAGTACTGTGATTATATAGTAGTTTTTGAAATGGGAAATGTGAGACCTCCTATCATCTTCTTCTTCTTCTCCTTCTCCTCCTCCTCTTCCTCCTCCTCCTCCTCCCTTTCCCCCTTCCCCACCTCCCCCTCTCCCTTTCCTTCTTCTTCTTCAATAGTGCTTTGCTTATCCAAGGTCTCTTTCCTTTCCATGTAAAATTCATGATTGGTTTTTCCACGTCTTGAAAGAATCTGGATTGGGTTTGCATTGTATCTAAGGATTGCTTTGTGCAGTATTGCCATTTTCACAATGTTTAGTCTTCCTATCCATTAGCATGGTATGTTCTTTCATTTACGTATGTCTCTTTTCATTTATTCTAGTAGTGTTTGTAGTTTCCTTTGTGTGGGTCTTTTGTGTCTCTGATAAGATATATTTCTAAGTGTTTTTTTTTAGTAGCTATTGTAAATGGAATTGTTTCCCTTATTTACTTTTCAGAGATTTTTTTTGCTGAGGTAGAGGAATTTGAGTGAGTTTTGCATGTTGATCTTGTACACTGCCACTTTACTGAATCTTTAAATTAGTTCCAGCAGTTTTGGTGCTGAGTATCTGGTATTTTAATATATAATAACATAGCATCTGTACATGGTGATAGTTTTACTTCTTCCTTACCCATTTGGTTGCCTTTTCTTTTCTTTGCTTCGTGCTGTGGGTAGGACTTACAATACAATATTGAATAGATATGGTGATAGACCACATCCCAGAGTGCTTCTTGTTCACAACAGGAATGTTTTCAGTCTCTCTCCATTGTGAATAATGTTGGCTATTGATTTTGTGTATATGCCCTTAATTATGTTGGGGATTTTCCCTTCCATTTCTTTTTTGTTGAGATTTTTGAAATCATGAATGGATGTTGGATTTTATCAAATGCCGTTTCTGCAATGATTGATATGATCATGGTTTTCTTTACCTTCGCTCTGTTTATGTAATGGATTACATTGTTTTTCTAATGTTGAACTGTCTTGCGTATGTGCAATGAATCACACTTGGTTATGATTTTTAATTTTTTTTTTTTTATGAGTCAGATCCAACTCAATGGAGTGCGCTTGGTTTTGTTTTAATTAATTTATTTATTTATTTTATTGTGATTTGGGTGAAGATTTACAGAGCAAATTCATTTTCCATACAGCAGTTCACATATAGTTTGTCTCATGTCATTGATCACAGTTTACCACAATGCAACAGCTCCCCTCCCACTTCCTCCCCATAGTTACCTCTTCCCAGTATCCATCCCTCCATACTCTCCTGTGCCCTGAGCTG